>NW_027592001.1:0-66054 GCF_964213995.1 Mustelus asterias
GGTCGGGACCAAGGTCCGGGGCGGCGGTCGGGACCAAGGTCCGGGGCGGCGGTCGGGACCAATGTCCGGGGCGGCGGTCGGGACCAAGGTCCGGGGCGGCGGTCGGGACCAAGGTCCGGGGCGGCGGTCGGGACCAAGGTCCGGGGCGGCGGTCGGGACCAAGGTCCGGGGCGGCGGTCGGGACCAAGGTCCGGGGCGGCGGTCGGGACCAAGGTCCGGGGCGGCGGTCGGGACCAAGGTCCGGGGCGGCGGTCGGGACCAAGGTCCGGGGCGGCGGTCGGGACCAAGGTCCGGGGCGGCGGTCGGGACCAAGGTCCGGGGCGGCGGTCGGGACCAAGGTCCGGGGCGGCGGTCGGGACCAAGGTCCGGGGCGGCGGTCGGGACCAAGGTCCGGGGCGGCGGTCGGGACCAAGGTCCGGGGCGGCGGTCGGGACCAAGGTCCGGGGCGGCGGTCGGGACCAAGGTCCGGGGCGGCGGTCGGGACCAAGGTCCGGGGCGGCGGTCGGGACCAAGGTCCGGGGCGGCGGTCGGGACCAAGGTCCGGGGCGGCGGTCGGGACCAAGGTCCGGGGCGGCGGTCGGGACCAAGGTCCGGGGCGGCGGTCGGGACCAAGGTCCGGGGCGGCGGTCGGGACCAAGGTCCGGGGCGGCGGTCGGGACCAAGGTCCGGGGCGGCGGTCGGGACCAAGGTCCGGGGCGGCGGTCGGGACCAAGGTCCGGGGCGGCGGTCGGGACCAAGGTCCGGGGCGGCGGTCGGAACCAAGGTCCGGGGCGGCGGTCGGAACCAAGGTCCGGGGCGGCGGTCGGAACCAAGGTCCGGGGCGGCGGTCGGGAACCAAGGTCCGGGGCGGCGGTCGGAACCAAGGTCCGGGGCGGCGGTCGGAACCAAGGTCCGGGGCGGCGGTCGGAACCAAGGTCCGGGGCGGCGGTCGGAACCAAGGTCCGGGGCGGCGGTCGGAACCAAGGTCCGGGGCGGCGGTCGGAACCAAGGTCCGGGGCGGCGGTCGGAACCAAGGTCCGGGGCGGCGGTCGGAACCAAGGTCCGGGGCGGCGGTCGGAACCAAGGTCCGGGGCGGCGGTCGGGACCAAGGTCCGGGGCGGCGGTCGGAACCAAGGTCCGGGGCGGCGGTCGGGACCAAGGTCCGGGGCGGCGGTCGGGACCAAGGTCCGGGGCGGCGGTCGGAACCAAGGTCCGGGGCGGCGGTCGGGACCAAGGTCCGGGGCGGCGGTCGGACCAAGGTCCGGGGCGGCGGTCGGAACCAAGGTCCGGGGCGGCGGTCGGGACCAAGGTCCGGGGCGGCGGTCGGGACCAAGGTCCGGGGCGGCGGTCGGGACCAAGGTCCGGGGCGGCGGTCGGGACCAAGGTCCGGGGCGGCGGTCGGGACCAAGGTCCGGGGCGGCGGTCGGGACCAAGGTCCGGGGCGGCGGTCGGGACCAAGGTCCGGGGCGGCGGTCGGGAACCAAGGTCCGGGGCGGCGGTCGGGACCAAGGTCCGGGGCGGCGGTCGAACCAAGGTCCGGGGCGGCGGTCGGAACCAAGGTCCGGGGCGGCGGTCGGAACCAAGGTCCGGGGCGGCGGTCGGAACCAAGGTCCGGGGCGGCGGTCGGGACCAAGGTCCGGGGCGGCGGTCGGAACCAAGGTCCGGGGCGGCGGTCGGAACCAAGGTCCGGGGCGGCGGTCGGAACCAAGGTCCGGGGCGGCGGTCGGAACCAAGGTCCGGGGCGGCGGTCGGAACCAAGGTCCGGGGCGGCGGTCGGAACCAAGGTCCGGGGCGGCGGTCGGGAACCAAGGTCCGGGGCGGCGGTCGGGACCAAGGTCCGGGGCGGCGGTCGGAACCAAGGTCCGGGGCGGCGGTCGGAACCAAGGTCCGGGGCGGCGGTCGGAACCAAGGTCCGGGGCGGCGGTCGGAACCAAGGTCCGGGGCGGCGGTCGGAACCAAGGTCCGGGGCGGCGGTCGGACCAAGGTCCGGGGCGGCGGTCGGAACCAAGGTCCGGGGCGGCGGTCGGGAACCAAGGTCCGGGGCGGCGGTCGGAACCAAGGTCCGGGGCGGCGGTCGGGACCAAGGTCCGGGGCGGCGGTCGGGACCAAGGTCCGGGGCGGCGGTCGGGACCAAGGTCCGGGGCGGCGGTCGGGACCAAGGTCCGGGGCGGCGGTCGGGACCAAGGTCCGGGGCGGCGGTCGGGACCAAGGTCCGGGGCGGCGGTCGGGACCAAGGTCCGGGGCGGCGGTCGGGACCAAGGTCCGGGGCGGCGGTCGGGACCAAGGTCCGGGGCGGCGGTCGGGACCAAGGTCCGGGGCGGCGGTCGGGACCAAGGTCCGGGGCGGCGGTCGGGACCAAGGTCCGGGGCGGCGGTCGGGACCAAGGTCCGGGGCGGCGGTCGGGACCAAGGTCCGGGGCGGCGGTCGGGACCAAGGTCCGGGGCGGCGGTCGGGACCAAGGTCCGGGGCGGCGGTCGGGACCAAGGTCCGGGGCGGCGGTCGGGAACCAAGGTCCGGGGCGGCGGTCGGGACCAAGGTCCGGGGCGGCGGTCGGGACCAAGGTCCGGGGCGGCGGTCGGGACCAAGGTCCGGGGCGGCGGTCGGGACCAAGGTCCGGGGCGGGGGCGGTCGGGACCAAGGTCCGGGGCGGCGGTCGGGACCAAGGTCCGGGGCGGCGGTCGGGACCAAGGTCCGGGGCGGCGGTCGGGACCAAGGTCCGGGGCGGCGGTCGGGACCAAGGTCCAGGGCGGCGGTCGGGACCAAGGTCCGGGGCGGCGGTCGGGACCAAGGTCCGGGGCGGCGGTCGGGAACCAAGGTCCGGGGCGGCGGTCGGGACCAAGGTCCGGGGCGGCGGTCGGGACCAAGGTCCGGGGCGGCGGTCGGGACCAAGGTCCGGGGCGGCGGTCGGGACCAAGGTCCGGGGCGGCGGTCGGGACCAAGGTCCGGGGCGGCGGTCGGGACCAAGGTCCGGGGCGGCGGTCGGGACCAAGGTCCGAAGGCGGCGGTCGGGACCAAGGTCCGGGGCGGCGGTCGGGACCAAGGTCCGGGGCGGCGGTCGGGACCAAGGTCCGGGGCGGCGGTCGGGACCAAGGTCCGGGGCGGCGGTCGGGACCAAGGTCCGGGGCGGCGGTCGGGACCAAGGTCCGGGGCGGCGGTCGGGACCAAGGTCCGGGGCGGCGGTCGGGACCAAGGTCCAGAGCGGCGGTCGGGACCAAGGTCCGGGGCGGCGGTCGGGACCAAGGTCCGGGGCGGCGGTCGGACCAAGGTCCGGGGCGGCGGTCGGGACCAAGGTCCGGGCGGCGGTCGGGACCAAGGTCCGGGGCGGCGGTCGGGACCAAGGTCCGGGGCGGCGGTCGGGACCAAGGTCCGGGGCGGCGGTCGGGACCAAGGTCCGGGGCGGCGGTCGGGACCAAGGTCCGGGGCGGCGGTCGGGACCAAGGTCCGGGGCGGCGGTCGGGACCAAGGTCCGGGGCGGCGGTCGGGACCAAGGTCCGGGGCGGCGGTCGGGACCAAGGTCCGGGGCGGCGGTCGGACCAAGGTCCGGGCGGCGGTCGGGACCAAGGTCCGGGGCGGCGGTCGGGACCAAGGTCCGGGGCGGCGGTCGGGACCAAGGTCCGGGGCGGCGGTCGGGACCAAGGTCCGGGGCGGCGGTCGGGACCAAGGTCCGGGGCGGCGGTCGGAACCAAGGTCCGGGGCGGCGGTCGGAACCAAGGTCCGGGGCGGCGGTCGGAACCAAGGTCCGGGGCGGCGGTCGGAACCAAGGTCCGGGGCGGCGGTCGGAACCAAGGTCCGGGGCGGCGGTCGGAACCAAGGTCCGGGGCGGCGGTCGGAACCAAGGTCCGGGGCGGCGGTCGGAACCAAGGTCCGGGGCGGCGGTCGGACCAAGGTCCGGGGCGGCGGTCGGAACCAAGGTCCGGGGCGGCGGTCGGAACCAAGGTCCGGGGCGGCGGTCGGAACCAAGGTCCGGGGCGGCGGTCGGAACCAAGGTCCGGGGCGGCGGTCGGAACCACGGTCCGGGGCGGCGGTCGGAACCAAGGTCCGGGGCGGCGGTCGGAACCAAGGTCCGGCGCGGCGGTCGGGACCAAGGTCCGGGGCGGCGGTCGGGACCAAGGTCCGGGGCGGCGGTCGGGACCAAGGTCCGGGGCGGCGGTCGGGACCAAGGTCCGGGGCGGCGGTCGGGACCAAGGTCCGGGGCGGCGGTCGGGACCAAGGTCCGGGGCGGCGGTCGGGACCAAGGTCCGGGGCGGCGGTCGGGACCAAGGTCCGGGGCGGCGGTCGGGACCAAGGTCCGGGGCGGCGTTCGGAACCAAGGTCCGGGGCGGCGGTCGGAACCAAGGTCCGGGGCGGCGGTCGGAACCAAGGTCCGGGGCGGCGGTCGGAACCAAGGTCCAATGCGGCGGTCGGGACCAAGGTCCGGGGCGGCGGTCGGACCCAAGGTCCGGGGCGGCGGTCGGAACCAAGGTCCGGGGCGGCGGTCGGAACCAAGGTCCGGGGCGGCGGTCGGAACCAAGGTCCGGCGCGGCGGTCGGGACCAAGGTCCGGGGCGGCGGTCGGGACCAAGGTCCGGGGCGGCGGTCGGGACCAAGGTCCGGGGCGGCGGTCGGGACCAAGGTCCGGGGCGGCGGTCGGGACCAAGGCCCGGGGCGGCGGTCGGGACCAAGGTCCGGGGCGGCGGTCGGGACCAAGGTCCGGGGCGGCGGTCGGGACCAAGGTCCGGGGCGGCGGTCGGGACCAAGGTCCGGGGCGGCGGTCGGGACCAAGGTCCGGGGCGGCGGTCGGGACCAAGGTCCGGGGCGGCGGTCGGAACCAAGGTCCGGGGCGGCGGTCGGAACCACGGTCCGGGGCGGCGGTCGGAACCAAGGTCCGGGGCGGCGGTCGGAACCAAGGTCCGGCGCGGCGGTCGGGACCAAGGTCCGGGGCGGCGGTCGGGACCAAGGTCCGGGGCGGCGGTCGGGACCAAGGTCCGGGGCGGCGGTCGGGACCAAGGTCCGGGCGGCGGTCGGGACCAAGGTCCGGGGCGGCGGTCGGGACCAAGGTCCGGGGCGGCGGTCGGGACCAAGGTCCGGGCGGCGGTCGGGACCAAGGTCCGGGGCGGCGGTCGGGACCAAGGTCCGGGGCGGCGTTCGGAACCAAGGTCCGGGGCGGCGGTCGGAACCAAGGTCCGGGGCGGCGGTCGGAACCAAGGTCCGGGGCGGCGGTCGGAACCAAGGTCCAATGCGGCGGTCGGGACCAAGGTCCGGGGCGGCGGTCGGGACCAAGGTCCGGGGCGGCGGTCGGGACCAAGGTCCGGGGCGGCGGTCGGGACCAAGGTCCGGGGCGGCGGTCGGGACCAAGGTCCGGGGCGGCGGTCGGGACCAAGGTCCGGGGCGGCGGTCGGGACCAAGGTCCGGGGCGGCGGTCGGGACCAAGGTCCGGGGCGGCGGTCGGGACCAAGGTCCGGGGCGGCGGTCGGGACCAAGGTCCGGGGCGGCGGTCGGGACCAAGGTCCGGGGCGGCGGTCGGGACCAAGGTCCGGGGCGGCGGTCGGGACCAAGGTCCGGGGCGGCGGTCGGGACCAAGGTCCGGGGCGGCGGTCGGGACCAAGGTCCGGGGCGGCGGTCGGGACCAAGGTCCGGGGCGGCGGTCGGGACCAAGGTCCGGGGCGGCGGTCGGGACCAAGGTCCGGGGCGGCGGTCGGGACCAAGGTCCGGGGCGGCGGTCGGGACCAAGGTCCGGGGCGGCGGTCGGGACCAAGGTCCGGGGCGGCGGTCGGGACCAAGGTCCGGGGTGGCTGTCGGGACCAAGGTCCGTGGTGGCGGTCGGAACCATGGTCCGAAGTGGTGGTCGGAACCAAGGTCCGGGGTGGCGGTCGGAACCAAGGTCCGGGGTGGCGGTCGGAAACAATGACCGAGGTGGCGGTCAGATCCCAAGGTCCGATGTGGCGGTCGGAACCAAGGTCCTGGGTGGCGGTCGGAACCAAGGTCCTGGGTGGCGGTCGGAACGAAGGTCCTGGGTGGCGATCGGAACCAAGGTCCTGGGTGGCGGTCGGAACAAAGGTGGAGGTGGCGGTCAGAACCAAGGTCCGGGGTGGCGGTCGGTACCAAGGTCCGGGCTGGCATTCGGGACCAAGGTCCGGGCTGGCGGTCGGGACCAAGGTCCGGGGTGGCGGTCGGGACCAAGGTCCGGGGTGGCGGTCGGGACCAAGGTCCGGGGTGGCGGTCGGGACCAAGGTCCGGGGTGGCGGTCGGGACCAAGGTCCGGGGTGGCGGTCGGGACCAAGGTCCGGGGTGGCGGTCGGGACCTAGGTCCGGGGTGGCGGTCGGGACCAAGGTCCGGGGTGGCGGTCGGGACCAAGGTCCGGGGTGGCGGTCGGGACCAAGGTCCGGGGAGGCGGTCGGGACCAAGGTCCGGGGTGGCGGTCGGGACCAAGGTCCGGGGAGGCGGTCGGGACCAAGGTCCGGGGCGGCGGTCGGGACCAAGGTCCGGGGCGGCGGTCGGGACCAAGGTCCGGGGCGGCGGTCGGGACCAAGGTCCGGGGCGGCGGTCGGGACCAAGGACCGGGGCGGCGGTCGGGACCAAGGTCCGGGACGGCGGTCGGGACCAAGGTCCGGGGCGGCGGTCGGGACCAAGGTCCGGGGCGGCGGTCGGGACCAAGGTCCGGGGCGGCGGTCGGGACCAAGGTCCGGGGCGGCGGTCGGGACCAAGGTCCGGGGCGGCGGTCGGAACCAAGGTCCGGGGCGGCGGTCGGAACCAAGGTCCGGGGCGGCGGTCGGAACCAAGGTCCGGGGCGGCGGTCTGAACCAAGGTCCGGGGCGGCGGTCGGAACCAAGGTCCGGGGCGGCGGTCGGAACCAAGGTCCGGGGCGGCGGTCGGAACCAAGGTCCGGGGCGGCGGTCGGAACCAAGGTCCGGGGCGGCGGTCGGAACCAAGGTCCGGGGCGGCGGTCGGAACCAAGGTCCGGGGCGGCGGTCGGAACGAAGGTCCGGGGCGGCGGTCGGAACCAAGGTCCGGGGCGGCGGTCGGAACCAAGGTCCGGGGCGGCGGTCGGAACCAAGGTCCGGGGCGGCGGTCGGGACCAAGGTCCGGGGCGGCGGTCGGGACCAAGGTCCGGGGCGGCGGTCGGGACCAAGGTCCGGGGCGGCGGTCGGAACCAAGGTCCGGGGCGGCGGTCGGAACCAAGGTCCGGGGCGGCGGTCGGAACCAAGGTCCGGGGCGGCGGTCGGAACCAAGGTCCGGGGCGGCGGTCGGAACCAAGGTCCGGGGCGGCGGTCGGAACCAAGGTCCGGGGCGGCGGTCGGAACCAAGGTCCGGGGCGGCGGTCGGAACCAATGTCCGGGGCGGCGGTCGGAACCAAGGTCCGGGGCGGCGGTCGGAACCAAGGTCCGGGGCGGCGGTCGGAACCAAGGTCCGGGGCGGCGGTCGGAACCAAGGTCCGGGGCGGCGGTCGGAACCACGGTCCGGGGCGGCGGTCGGAACCAAGGTCCGGGGCGGCGGTCGGAACCAAGGTCCGGCGCGGCGGTCGGGACCAAGGTCCGGGGCGGCGGTCGGGACCAAGGTCCGGGGCGGCGGTCGGGACCAAGGTCCGGGGCGGCGGTCGGGACCAAGGTCCGGGGCGGCGGTCGGGACCAAGGTCCGGGGCGGCGGTCGGGACCAAGGTCCGGGGCGGCGGTCGGGACCAAGGTCCGGGGCGGCGGTCGGGACCAAGGTCCGGGGCGGCGGTCGGGACCAAGGTCCGGGGCGGCGTTCGGAACCAAGGTCCGGGGCGGCGGTCGGAACCAAGGTCCGGGGCGGCGGTCGGAACCAAGGTCCGGGGCGGCGGTCGGAACCAAGGTCCAATGCGGCGGTCGGGACCAAGGTCCGGGGCGGCGGTCGGGACCAAGGTCCGGGGCGGCGGTCGGGACCAAGGTCCGGGGCGGCGGTCGGGACCAAGGTCCGGGGCGGCGGTCGGGACCAAGGTCCGGGGCGGCGGTCGGGACCAAGGTCCGGGGCGGCGGTCGGGACCAAGGTCCGGGGCGGCGGTCGGGACCAAGGTCCGGGGCGGCGGTCGGGACCAAGGTCCGGGGCGGCGGTCGGGACCAAGGTCCGGGGCGGCGGTCGGGACCAAGGTCCGGGGCGGCGGTCGGGACCAAGGTCCGGGGCGGCGGTCGGGACCAAGGTCCGGGGCGGCGGTCGGGACCAAGGTCCGGGGCGGCGGTCGGGACCAAGGTCCGGGGCGGCGGTCGGGACCAAGGTCCGGGGCGGCGGTCGGGACCAAGGTCCGGGGCGGCGGTCGGGACCAAGGTCCGGGGCGGCGGTCGGGACCAAGGTCCGGGGCGGCGGTCGGGACCAAGGTCCGGGGCGGCGGTCGGGACCAAGGTCCGGGGCGGCGGTCGGGACCAAGGTCCGGGGCGGCGGTCGGGACCAAGGTCCGGGGTGGCTGTCAGGACCAAGGTCCGTGGTGGCGGTCGGAACCATGGTCCGAAGTGGTGGTCGGAACCAAGGTCCGGGGTGGCGGTCGGAACCAAGGTCCGGGGTGGCGGTCGGAAACAATGACCGAGGTGGCGGTCAGATCCCAAGGTCCGATGTGGCAGTCGGAACCAAGGTCCGGCGTGGCGGTCGGAACCAATGTCCGGCGTGGCGGTCGGAACCAAGGTCCGGGCTGGCGGTCGGAACCGAGGTCCGGGCTGGCGGTCGGAACCGAGGTCCGGGGTGGCGGTCGGAACCGAGGTCCGGGGTGGCGCTCGGAATCAAGGTATGGGGTAGCGTTCTGAGCCAAGGTCCGAGGTGCTGGACGGAACCAAGGTCCGGGGTGCCGGTCGGAACCAAGGTCCGGGGTGGCGGTCGGAACCAAGGTCCTGGGTGGCGGTCGGAACCAAGGTCCTGGGTGGCGGTCGGAACGAAGGTCCTGGGTGGCGATCGGAACCAAGGTCCTGGGTGGCGGTCGGAACAAAGGTGGAGGTGGCGGTCAGAACCAAGGTCCGGGGTGGCGGTCGGTACCAAGGTCCGGGCTGGCATTCGGGACCAAGGTCCGGGCTGGCGGTCGGGACCAAGGTCCGGGGTGGCGGTCGGGACCAAGGTCCGGGGTGGCGGTCGGGACCAAGGTCCGGGGTGGCGGTCGGGACCAAGGTCCGGGGTGGCGGTCGGGACCAAGGTCCGGGGTGGCGGTCGGGACCAAGGTCCGGGGTGGCGGTCGGGACCTAGGTCCGGGGTGGCGGTCGGGACCAAGGTCCGGGGTGGCGGTCGGGACCAAGGTCCGGGGTGGCGGTCGGGACCAAGGTCCGGGGAGGCGGTCGGGACCAAGGTCCGGGGTGGCGGTCGGGACCAAGGTCCGGGGAGGCGGTCGGGACCAAGGTCCGGGGCGGCGGTCGGGACCAAGGTCCGGGGCGGCGGTCGGGACCAAGGTCCGGGGCGGCGGTCGGGACCAAGGTCCGGGGCGGCGGTCGGGACCAAGGACCGGGGCGGCGGTCGGGACCAAGGTCCGGGACGGCGGTCGGGACCAAGGTCCGGGGCGGCGGTCGGGACCAAGGTCCGGGGCGGCGGTCGGGACCAAGGTCCGGGGCGGCGGTCGGGACCAAGGTCCGGGGCGGCGGTCGGGACCAAGGTCCGGGGCGGCGGTCGGAACCAAGGTCCGGGGCGGCGGTCGGAACCAAGGTCCGGGGCGGCGGTCGGAACCAAGGTCCGGGGCGGCGGTCTGAACCAAGGTCCGGGGCGGCGGTCGGAACCAAGGTCCGGGGCGGCGGTCGGAACCAAGGTCCGGGGCGGCGGTCGGAACCAAGGTCCGGGGCGGCGGTCGGAACCAAGGTCCGGGGCGGCGGTCGGAACCAAGGTCCGGGGCGGCGGTCGGAACCAAGGTCCGGGGCGGCGGTCGGAACCAAGGTCCGGGGCGGCGGTCGGAACCAAGGTCCGGGGCGGCGGTCGGAACCAAGGTCCGGGGCGGCGGTCGGAACCAAGGTCCGGGGCGGCGGTCGGAACCAAGGTCCGGGGCGGCGGTCGGAACCAAGGTCCGGGGCGGCGGTCGGAACCAAGGTCCGGGGCGGCGGTCGGAACCAAGGTCCGGGGCGGCGGTCGGAACCAAGGTCCGGGGCGGCGGTCGGAACCAAGGTCCGGGGCGGCGGTCGGAACCAAGGTCCGGGGCGGCGGTCGGAACCAAGGTCCGGGGCGGCGGTCGGAACCAAGGTCCGGGGCGGCGGTCGGAACCAAGGTCCGGGGCGGCGGTCGGAACCAAGGTCCGGGGCGGCGGTCGGAACCAAGGTCCGGGGCGGCGGTCGGAACCAAGGTCCGGGGCGGCGGTCGGAACCAAGGTCCGGGGCGGCGGTCGGAACCAAGGTCCGGGGCGGCGGTCGGACCCAAGGTCCGGGGCGGCGGTCGGAACCAAGGTCCGGGGCGGCGGTCGGAACCAAGGTCCGGGGCGGCGGTCGGAACCAAGGTCCGGGGCGGCGGTCGGAACCAAGGTCCGGGGCGGCGGTCGGAACCAAGGTCCGGGGCGGCGGTCGGGACCAAGGTCCGGGGCGGCGGTCGGGACCAAGGTCCGGGGCGGCGGTCGGGACCGAGGTCCGGGGCGGCGGTCGGGACCAAGGTCCGGGGCGGCGGTCGGAACCAAGGTCCGGGGCGGCGGTCGGAACCAAGGTCCGGGGCGGCGGTCGGAACCAAGGTCCGGGGCGGCGGTCGGAACCAAGGTCCAAAGCGGCGGTCGGGACCAAGGTCCGGGGCGGCGGTCGGGACCAAGGTCCGGGGCGGCGGTCGGGACCAAGGTCCGGGGCGGCGGTCGGGACCAAGGTCCGGGGCGGCGGTCGGGACCAAGGTCCGGGGCGGCGGTCGGGACCAAGGTCCGGGGCGGCGGTCGGGACCAAGGTCCGGGGCGGCGGTCGGGACCAAGGTCCGGGGCGGCGGTCGGGACCAAGGTCCGGGGCGGCGGTCGGGACCAAGGTCCGGGGCGGCGGTCGGGACCAAGGTCCGGGGCGGCGGTCGGGACCAAGGTCCGGGGCGGCGGTCGGGACCAAGGTCCGGGGCGGCGGTCGGGACCAAGGTTCGGGGCGGCGGTCGGGACCAAGGTCCGGGGCGGCGGTCGGGACCAAGGTCCGGGGCGGCGGTCGGGACCAAGGTCCGGGGCGGCGGTCGGAACCAAGGTCCGGGGCGGCGGTCGGAACCAAGGTCCGGGGCGGCGGTCGGAACCAAGGTCCGGGGCGGCGGTCGGAACCAAGGTCCGGGGCGGCGGTCGGAACCAAGGTCCGGGGCGGCGGTCGGAACCAAGGTCCGGGGCGGCGGTCGGAACCAAGGTCCGGGGCGGCGGTCGGAACCAAGGTCCGGGGCGGCGGTCGGAACCAAGGTCCGGGGCGGCGGTCGGAACCAAGGTCCGGGGCGGCGGTCGGAACCAAGGTCCGGGGCGGCGGTCGGAACCAAGGTCCGGGGCGGCGGTCGGAACCAAGGTCCGGGGCGGCGGTCGGAACCAAGGTCCGGGGCGGCGGTCGGAACCAAGGTCCGGGGCGGCGGTCGGAACCAAGGTCCGGGGCGGCGGTCGGAACCAAGGTCCGGGGCGGCGGTCGGAACCAAGGTCCGGGGCGGCGGTCGGAACCAAGGTCCGGGGCGGCGGTCGGAACCAAGGTCCGGGGCGGCGGTCGGAACCAAGGTCCGGGGCGGCGGTCGGAACCAAGGTCCGGGGCGGCGGTCGGAACCAAGGTCCGGGGCGGCGGTCGGAACCAAGGTCCGGGGCGGCGGTCGGAACCAAGGTCCGGGGCGGCGGTCGGAACCAAGGTCCGGGGCGGCGGTCGGAACCAAGGTCCGGGGCGGCGGTCGGAACCAAGGTCCGGGGCGGCGGTCGGAACCAAGGTCCGGGGCGGCGGTCGGAACCAAGGTCCGGGGCGGCGGTCGGAACCAAGGTCCGGGGCGGCGGTCGGAACCACGGTCCGGGGCGGCGGTCGGAACCAAGGTCCGGGGCGGCGGTCGGAACCAAGGTCCGGCGCGGCGGTCGGGACCAAGGTCCGGGGCGGCGGTCGGGACCAAGGTCCGGGGCGGCGGTCGGGACCAAGGTCCGGGGCGGCGGTCGGGACCAAGGTCCGGGGCGGCGGTCGGGACCAAGGTCCGGGGCGGCGGTCGGGACCAAGGTCCGGGGCGGCGGTCGGGACCAAGGTCCGGGGCGGCGGTCGGGACCAAGGTCCGGGGCGGCGGTCGGGACCAAGGTCCGGGGCGGCGTTCGGCACCAAGGTCCGGGGCGGCGGTCGGAACCAAGGTCCGGGGCGGCGGTCGGAACCAAGGTCCGGGGCGGCGGTCGGAACCAAGGTCCAAAGCGGCGGTCGGGACCAAGGTCCGGGGCGGCGGTCGGGACCAAGGTCCGGGGCGGCGGTCGGGACCAAGGTCCGGGGCGGCGGTCGGGACCAAGGTCCGGGGCGGCGGTCGGGACCAAGGTCCGGGGTGGCGGTCGGAACCGAGGTCCGGGGTGGCGCTCGGAATCAAGGTATGGGGTAGCGTTCTGAGCCAAGGTCCGAGGTGCTGGACGGAACCAAGGTCCGGGGTGCCGGTCGGAACCAAGGTCCGGGGTGGCGGTCGGAACCAAGGTCCTGGGTGGCGGTCGGAACCAAGGTCCTGGGTGGCGGTCGGAACGAAGGTCCTGGGTGGCGATCGGAACCAAGGTCCTGGGTGGCGGTCGGAACAAAGGTGGAGGTGGCGGTCAGAACCAAGGTCCGGGGTGGCGGTCGGTACCAAGGTCCGGGCTGGCATTCGGGACCAAGGTCCGGGCTGGCGGTCGGGACCAAGGTCCGGGGTGGCGGTCGGGACCAAGGTCCGGGGTGGCGGTCGGGACCAAGGTCCGGGGTGGCGGTCGGGACCAAGGTCCGGGGTGGCGGTCGGGACCAAGGTCCGGGGTGGCGGTCGGGACCTAGGTCCGGGGTGGCGGTCGGGACCAAGGTCCGGGGTGGCGGTCGGGACCAAGGTCCGGGGTGGCGGTCGGGACCAAGGTCCGGGGAGGCGGTCGGGACCAAGGTCCGGGGCGGCGGTCGGGACCAAGGTCCGGGGCGGCGGTCGGGACCAAGGTCCGGGGCGGCGGTCGGGACCAAGGTCCGGGGCGGCGGTCGGGACCAAGGTCCGGGGCGGCGGTCGGGACCAAGGTCCGGGGCGGCGGTCGGAACCAAGGTCCGGGGCGGCGGTCGGAACCAAGGTCCGGGGCGGCGGTCGGAACCAAGGTCCGGGGCGGCGGTCGGAACCAAGGTCCGGGGCGGCGGTCGGAACCAAGGTCCGGGGCGGCGGTCGGAACCAAGGTCCGGGGCGGCGGTCGGAACCAAGGTCCGGGGCGGCGGTCGGAACCAAGGTCCGGGGCGGCGGTCGGAACCAAGGTCCGGGGCGGCGGTCGGAACCAAGGTCCGGGGCGGCGGTCGGAACCAAGGTCCGGGGCGGCGGTCGGAACCAAGGTCCGGGGCGGCGGTCGGAACCAAGGTCCGGGGCGGCGGTCGGAACCAAGGTCCGGGGCGGCGGTCGGAACCAAGGTCCGGGGCGGCGGTCGGAACCAAGGTCCGGGGCGGCGGTCGGAACCAAGGTCCGGGGCGGCGGTCGGAACCAAGGTCCGGGGCGGCGGTCGGAACCAAGGTCCGGGGCGGCGGTCGGAACCAAGGTCCGGGGCGGCGGTCGGAACCAAGGTCCGGGGCGGCGGTCGGGACCAAGGTCCGGGGCGGCGGTCGGGACCAAGGTCCGGGGCGGCGGTCGGGACCAAGGTCCGGGGCGGCGGTCGGGACCAAGGTCCGGGGCGGCGGTCGGGACCAAGGTCCGGGGCGGCGTTCGGCACCAAGGTCCGGGGCGGCGGTCGGAACCAAGGTCCGGGGCGGCGGTCGGAACCAAGGTCCGGGGCGGCGGTCGGAACCAAGGTCCAAAGCGGCGGTCGGGACCAAGGTCCGGGGCGGCGGTCGGGACCAAGGTCCGGGGCGGCGGTCGGGACCAAGGTCCGGGGCGGCGGTCGGGACCAAGGTCCGGGGCGGCGGTCGGGACCAAGGTCCGGGGTGGCGGTCGGAACCGAGGTCCGGGGTGGCGCTCGGAATCAAGGTATGGGGTAGCGTTCTGAGCCAAGGTCCGAGGTGCTGGACGGAACCAAGGTCCGGGGTGCCGGTCGGAACCAAGGTCCGGGGTGGCGGTCGGAACCAAGGTCCTGGGTGGCGGTCGGAACCAAGGTCCTGGGTGGCGGTCGGAACGAAGGTCCTGGGTGGCGATCGGAACCAAGGTCCTGGGTGGCGGTCGGAACAAAGGTGGAGGTGGCGGTCAGAACCAAGGTCCGGGGTGGCGGTCGGTACCAAGGTCCGGGCTGGCATTCGGGACCAAGGTCCGGGCTGGCGGTCGGGACCAAGGTCCGGGGTGGCGGTCGGGACCAAGGTCCGGGGTGGCGGTCGGGACCAAGGTCCGGGGCGGCGGTCGGGACCAAGGTCCGGGGTGGCGGTCGGAACCGAGGTCCGGGGTGGCGCTCGGAATCAAGGTATGGGGTAGCGTTCTGAGCCAAGGTCCGAGGTGCTGGACGGAACCAAGGTCCGGGGTGCCGGTCGGAACCAAGGTCCGGGGTGGCGGTCGGAACCAAGGTCCTGGGTGGCGGTCGGAACCAAGGTCCTGGGTGGCGGTCGGAACGAAGGTCCTGGGTGGCGATCGGAACCAAGGTCCTGGGTGGCGGTCGGAACAAAGGTGGAGGTGGCGGTCAGAACCAAGGTCCGGGGTGGCGGTCGGTACCAAGGTCCGGGCTGGCATTCGGGACCAAGGTCCGGGCTGGCGGTCGGGACCAAGGTCCGGGGTGGCGGTCGGGACCAAGGTCCGGGGTGGCGGTCGGGACCAAGGTCCGGGGTGGCGGTCGGGACCAAGGTCCGGGGTGGCGGTCGGGACCAAGGTCCGGGGTGGCGGTCGGGACCTAGGTCCGGGGTGGCGGTCGGGACCAAGGTCCGGGGTGGCGGTCGGGACCAAGGTCCGGGGTGGCGGTCGGGACCAAGGTCCGGGGAGGCGGTCGGGACCAAGGTCCGGGGCGGCGGTCGGGACCAAGGTCCGGGGCGGCGGTCGGGACCAAGGTCCGGGGCGGCGGTCGGGACCAAGGTCCGGGGCGGCGGTCGGGACCAAGGTCCGGGGCGGCGGTCGGGACCAAGGTCCGGGGCGGCGGTCGGGACCAAGGTCCGGGGCGGCGGTCGGGACCAAGGACCGGGGCGGCGGTCGGGACCAAGGTCCGGGACGGCGGTCGGGACCAAGGTCCGGGGCGGCGGTCGGGACCAAGGTCCGGGGCGGCGGTCGGGACCAAGGTCCGGGGCGGCGGTCGGGACCAAGGTCCGGGGCGGCGGTCGGGACCAAGGTCCGGGGCGGCGGTCGGAACCAAGGTCCGGGGCGGCGGTCGGAACCAAGGTCCGGGGCGGCGGTCGGAACCAAGGTCCGGGGCGGCGGTTTGAACCAAGGTCCGGGGCGGCGGTCGGAACCAAGGTCCGGGGCGGCGGTCGGAACCAAGGTCCGGGGCGGCGGTCGGAACCAAGGTCCGGGGCGGCGGTCGGAACCAAGGTCCGGGGCGGCGGTCGGAACCAAGGTCCGGGGCGGCGGTCGGAACCAAGGTCCGGGGCGGCGGTCGGAACCAAGGTCCGGGGCGGCGGTCGGAACCAAGGTCCGGGGCGGCGGTCGGAACCAAGGTCCGAGGCGGCGGTCGGAACCAAGGTCCGGGGCGGCGGTCGGAACCAAGGTCCGGGGCGGCGGTCGGAACCAAGGTCCGGGGCGGCGGTCGGAACCAAGGTCCGGGGCGGCGGTCGGAACCAAGGTCCGGGGCGGCGGTCGGAACCAAGGTCCGGGGCGGCGGTCGGAACCAAGGTCCGGGGCGGCGGTCGGAACCAAGGTCCGGGGCGGCGGTCGGAACCAAGGTCCGGGGCGGCGGTCGGAACCAAGGTCCGGGGCGGCGGTCGGAACCAAGGTCCGGGGCGGCGGTCGGAACCAAGGTCCGGGGCGGCGGTCGGAACCAAGGTCCGGGGCGGCGGTCGGAACCAAGGTCCGGGGCGGCGGTCGGAACCAAGGTCCGGGGCGGCGGTCGGAACCAAGGTCCGGGGCGGCGGTCGGAACCAAGGTCCGGCGCGGCGGTCGGGACCAAGGTCCGGGGCGGCGGTCGGGACCAAGGTCCGGGGCGGCGGTCGGGACCAAGGTCTGGCGCGGCGGTCGGGACCAAGGTCCGGGGCGGCGGTCGGGACCAAGGTCCGGGGCGGCGGTCGGGACCAAGGTCCGGGGCGGCGGTCGGGACCAAGGTCCGGGGCGGCGGTCGGGACCAAGGTCCGGGGCGGCGGTCGGGACCAAGGTCCGGGGCGGGGGTCGGGACCAAGGTCCGGGGCGGCGGTCGGAACCAAGATCCGGGCTGGCGGTCGGAACGAAGGTCCGGGATCGCGGTCGGAACCAATGTCAGGGGTGGCGGTCGGAACCACGTTCCGTGGTGGCGGTCGGAACCAAGGTCTGGGGTGACGGTCAGAACCCAAGGTCCGGGGGGGCGGTCGGAACCAAGGTCCGGGGCGGCGGTCGGAACCAAGGTCCGGGGCGGCGGTCGGAACCAAGGTCCGGGGCGGCGGTCGGAACCAAGGTCCGGGGCGGCGGTCGGAACCAAGGTCCGGGGCGGCGGTCGGAACCAAGGTCCGGGGCGGCGGTCGGAACCAAGGTCCGGGGCGGCGGTCGGAACCAAGGTCCGGGGCGGCGGTCGGAACCAAGGTCCGGGGCGGCGGTCGGAACCAAGGTCCGGGTCGGCTGTCGGAACCAAGGTCCGGGGCGGCTGTCGGGACCAAGGTCCGGGGCGGCGGTCGGGACCAAGGTCCGGGGCGGCGGTCGGGACCAAGGTCCGGGGCGGCGGTCGGGACCAAGGTCCGGGGCGGCGGTCGGGACCAAGGTCCGGGGCGGCGGTCGGGACCAAGGTCCGGGGCGGCGGTCGGAACCAAGGTCCGGGGCGGCGGTCGGAACCAAGGTCCGGGGCGGCGGTCGGAACCAAGGTCCGGGGCGGCGGTCGGAACCAAGGTCCGGGGCGGCGGTCGGAACCAAGGTCCGGGGCGGCGGTCGGAACCAAGGTCCGGGGCGGCGGTCGGAACCAAGGTCCGGGGCGGCGGTCGGAACCAAGGTCCGGGGCGGCGGTCGGAACCAAGGTCCGGGGCGGCGGTCGGAACCAAGGTCCGGGGCGGCGGTCGGAACCAAGGTCCGGGGCGGCGGTCGGAACCAAGGTCCGGGGCGGCGGTCGGAACCAAGGTCCGGGGCGGCGGTCGGAACCAAGATCCGGGGCGGCGGTCGGAACCAAGGTCCGGGGCGGCGGTCGGAACCAAGGTCCGGGGCGGCGGTCGGAACCAAGGTCCGGGGCGGCGGTCGGAACCAAGGTCCGGGGCGGCGGTCGGAACCAAGGTCCGGGGCGGCGGTCGGAACCAAGGTCCGGGGCGGCGGTCGGAACCAAGGTCCGGCGCGGCGGTCGGGACCAAGGTCCGGGGCGGCGGTCGGGACCAAGGTCCGGGGCGGCGGTCGGGACCAAGGTCCGGGGCGGCGGTCGGGACCAAGGTCCGGGGCGGCGGTCGGGACCAAGGCCCGGGGCGGCGGTCGGGACCAAGGTCCGGGGCGGCGGTCGGGACCAAGGTCCGGGGCGGCGGTCGGGACCAAGGTCCGGGGCGGCGGTCGGGACCAAGGTCCGGGGCGGCGGTCGGGACCAAGGTCCGGGGCGGCGGTCGGGACCAAGGTCCGGGGCGGCGGTCGGGACCAAGGTCCGGGGCGGCGGTCGGGACCAAGGTCCGGGGCGGCGGTCGGGACCAAGGACCGGGGCGGCGGTCGGGACCAAGGTCCGGGGCGGCGGTCGGAACCAAGGTCCGGGGCGGCGGTCGGAACCAAGGTCCGGGGCGGCGGTCGGAACCAAGGTCCGGGGCGGCGGTCGGAACCAAGGTCCAAAGCGGCGGTCGGGACCAAGGTCCGGGGCGGCGGTCGGGACCAAGGTCCGGGGCGGCGGTCGGGACCAAGGTCCGGGGCGGCGGTCGGGACCAAGGTCCGGGGCGGCGGTCGGGACCAAGGTCCGGGGCGGCGGTCGGGACCAAGGTCCGGGGCGGCGGTCGGGACCAAGGTCCGGGGCGGCGGTCGGGACCAAGGTCCGGGGCGGCGGTCGGGACCAAGGTCCGGGGCGGCGGTCGGGACCAAGGTCCGGGGCGGCGGTCGGGACCAAGGTCCGGGGCGGCGGTCGGGACCAAGGTCCGGGGCGGCGGTCGGGACCAAGGTCCGGGGCGGCGGTCGGGACCAAGGTCCGGGGCGGGGGTCGGGACCAAGGTCCGGGGCGGCGGTCGGAACCAAGATCCGGGCTGGTGGTCGGAACGAAGGTCCGGGATCGCGGTCGGAACCAATGTCAGGGGTGGCGGTCGGAACCACGTTCCGTGGTGGCGGTCGGAACCAAGGTCTGGGGTGACGGTCAGAACCCAAGGTCCGGGGGGGCGGTCGGAACCAAGGTCCGGGGCGGCGGTCGGAACCAAGGTCCGGGGCGGCGGTCGGAACCAAGGTCCGGGGCGGCGGTCGGAACCAAGGTCCGGGGCGGCGGTCGGAACCAAGGTCCGGGGCGGCGGTCGGAACCAAGGTCCGGGGCGGCGGTCGGAACCAAGGTCCGGGGCGGCGGTCGGAACCAAGGTCCGGGGCGGCGGTCGGAACCAAGGTCCGGGGCGGCGGTCGGAACCAAGGTCCGGGTCGGCTGTCGGAACCAAGGTCCGGGGCGGCTGTCGGGACCAAGGTCCGGGGCGGCGGTCGGGACCAAGGTCCGGGGCGGCGGTCGGGACCAAGGTCCGGGGCGGCGGTCGGGACCAAGGTCCGGGGCGGCGGTCGGGACCAAGGTCCGGGGCGGCGGTCGGGACCAAGGTCCGGGGCGGCGGTCGGAACCAAGGTCCGGGGCGGCGGTCGGAACCAAGGTCCGGGGCGGCGGTCGGAACCAAGGTCCGGGGCGGCGGTCGGAACCAAGGTCCGGGGCGGCGGTCGGAACCAAGGTCCGGGGCGGCGGTCGGAACCAAGGTCCGGGGCGGCGGTCGGAACCAAGGTCCGGGGCGGCGGTCGGAACCAAGGTCCGGGGCGGCGGTCGGAACCAAGGTCCGGGGCGGCGGTCGGAACCAAGGTCCGGGGCGGCGGTCGGAACCAAGGTCCGGGGCGGCGGTCGGAACCAAGGTCCGGGGCGGCGGTCGGAACCAAGGTCCGGGGCGGCGGTCGGAACCAAGATCCGGGGCGGCGGTCGGAACCAAGGTCCGGGGCGGCGGTCGGAACCAAGGTCCGGGGCGGCGGTCGGAACCAAGGTCCGGGGCGGCGGTCGGAACCAAGGTCCGGGGCGGCGGTCGGAACCAAGGTCCGGGGCGGCGGTCGGAACCAAGGTCCGGGGCGGCGGTCGGAACCAAGGTCCGGCGCGGCGGTCGGGACCAAGGTCCGGGGCGGCGGTCGGGACCAAGGTCCGGGGCGGCGGTCGGGACCAAGGTCCGGGGCGGCGGTCGGGACCAAGGTCCGGGGCGGCGGTCGGGACCAAGGCCCGGGGCGGCGGTCGGGACCAAGGTCCGGGGCGGCGGTCGGGACCAAGGTCCGGGGCGGCGGTCGGGACCAAGGTCCGGGGCGGCGGTCGGGACCAAGGTCCGGGGCGGCGGTCGGGACCAAGGTCCGGGGCGGCGGTCGGGACCAAGGTCCGGGGCGGCGGTCGGGACCAAGGTCCGGGGCGGCGGTCGGGACCAAGGTCCGGGGCGGCGGTCGGGACCAAGGACCGGGGCGGCGGTCGGGACCAAGGTCCGGGGCGGCGGTCGGAACCAAGGTCCGGGGCGGCGGTCGGAACCAAGGTCCGGGGCGGCGGTCGGAACCAAGGTCCGGGGCGGCGGTCGGAACCAAGGTCCAAAGCGGCGGTCGGGACCAAGGTCCGGGGCGGCGGTCGGGACCAAGGTCCGGGGCGGCGGTCGGGACCAAGGTCCGGGGCGGCGGTCGGGACCAAGGTCCGGGGCGGCGGTCGGGACCAAGGTCCGGGGCGGCGGTCGGGACCAAGGTCCGGGGCGGCGGTCGGGACCAAGGTCCGGGGCGGCGGTCGGGACCAAGGTCCGGGGCGGCGGTCGGGACCAAGGTCCGGGGCGGCGGTCGGGACCAAGGTCCGGGGCGGCGGTCGGGACCAAGGTCCGGGGCGGCGGTCGGGACCAAGGTCCGGGGCGGCGGTCGGGACCAAGGTCCGGGGCGGCGGTCGGGACCAAGGTCCGGGGCGGCGGTCGGGACCAAGGTCCGGGGCGGCGGTCGGGACCAAGGTCCGGGGCGGCGGTCGGGACCAAGGTCCGGGGCGGCGGTCGGGACCAAGGTCCGGGGCGGCGGTCGGGACCAAGGTCCGGGGCGGCGGTCGGGACCAAGGTCCGGGGCGGCGGTCGGGACCAAGGTCCGGGGCGGCGGTCGGAACCAAGGTCCGGGGCGGCGGTCGGAACCAAGGTCCGGGGCGGCGGTCGGAACCAAGGTCCGGGGCGGCGGTCGGAACCAAGGTCCGGGGCGGCGGTCGGAACCAAGGTCCGGGGCGGCGGTCGGAACCAAGGTCCGGGGCGGCGGTCGGAACCAAGGTCCGGGGCGGCGGTCGGAACCAAGGTCCGGGGCGGCGGTCGGAACCAAGGTCCGGGGCGGCGGTCGGAACCAAGGTCCGGGGCGGCGGTCGGAACCAAGGTCCGGGGCGGCGGTCGGAACCAAGGTCCGGGGCGGCGGTCGGAACCAAGGTCCGGGGCGGCGGTCGGAACCAAGGTCCGGGGCGGCGGTCGGAACCAAGGTCCGGGGCGGCGGTCGGAACCAAGGTCCGGGGCGGCGGTCGGAACCAAGGTCCGGGGCGGCGGTCGGAACCAAGGTCCGGGGCGGCGGTCGGAACCAAGGTCCGGGGCGGCGGTCGGAACCAAGGTCCGGGGCGGCGGTCGGAACCAAGGTCCGGGGCGGCGGTCGGAACCAAGGTCCGGGGCGGCGGTCGGAACCAAGGTCCGGCGCGGCGGTCGGGACCAAGGTCCGGGGCGGCGGTCGGGACCAAGGTCCGGGGCGGCGGTCGGGACCAAGGTCCGGGGCGGCGGTCGGGACCAAGGTCCGGGGCGGCGGTCGGGACCAAGGTCCGGGGCGGCGTTCGGGACCAAGGTCCGGGGCGGCGGTCGGGACCAAGGTCCGGGGCGGCGGTCGGGACCAAGGTCCGGGGCGGCGGTCGGGACCAAGGTCCGGGGCGGCGGTCGGGACCAAGGTCCGGGGCGGCGGTCGGGACCAAGGTCCGGGGCGGCGGTCGGGACCAAGGTCCGGGGCGGCGGTCGGGACCAAGGTCCGGGGCGGCGGTCGGGACCAAGGTCCGGGGCGGCGGTCGGGACCAAGGTCCGGGGCGGCGGTCGGGACCAAGGCCCGGGGCGGCGGTCGGGACCAAGGTCCGGGGCGGCGGTCGGGACCAAGGTCCGGGGCGGCGGTCGGGACCAAGGTCCGGGGCGGCGGTCGGGACCAAGGTCCGGGGCGGCGGTCGGGACCAAGGTCCGGGGCGGCGGTCGGGACCAAGGTCCGGGGCGGCGGTCGGGACCAAGGTCCGGGGCGGCGGTCGGGACCAAGGTCCGGGGCGGCGGTCGGGACCAAGGACCGGGGCGGCGGTCGGGACCAAGGTCCGGGGCGGCGGTCGGAACCAAGGTCCGGGGCGGCGGTCGGAACCAAGGTCCGGGGCGGCGGTCGGAACCAAGGTCCGGGGCGGCGGTCGGAACCAAGGTCCAAAGCGGCGGTCGGGACCAAGGTCCGGGGCGGCGGTCGGGACCAAGGTCCGGGGCGGCGGTCGGGACCAAGGTCCGGGGCGGCGGTCGGGACCAAGGTCCGGGGCGGCGGTCGGGACCAAGGTCCGGGGCGGCGGTCGGGACCAAGGTCCGGGGCGGCGGTCGGGACCAAGGTCCGGGGCGGCGGTCGGGACCAAGGTCCGGGGCGGCGGTCGGGACCAAGGTCCGGGGCGGCGGTCGGGACCAAGGTCCGGGGCGGCGGTCGGGACCAAGGTCCGGGGCGGCGGTCGGGACCAAGGTCCGGGGCGGCGGTCGGGACCAAGGTCCGGGGCGGCGGTCGGGACCAAGGTCCGGGGCGGCGGTCGGGACCAAGGTCCGGGGCGGCGGTCGGGACCAAGGTCCGGGGCGGCGGTCGGGACCAAGGTCCGGGGCGGCGGTCGGGACCAAGGTCCGGGGCGGCGGTCGGAACCAAGGTCCGGGGCGGCGGTCGGAACCAAGGTCCGGGGCGGCGGTCGGAACCAAGGTCCGGGGCGGCGGTCGGAACCAAGGTCCGGGGCGGCGGTCGGAACCAAGGTCCGGGGCGGCGGTCGGAACCAAGGTCCGGGGCGGCGGTCGGAACCAAGGTCCGGGGCGGCGGTCGGAACCAAGGTCCGGGGCGGCGGTCGGAACCAAGGTCCGGGGCGGCGGTCGGAACCAAGGTCCGGGGCGGCGGTCGGAACCAAGGTCCGGGGCGGCGGTCGGAACCAAGGTCCGGGGCGGCGGTCGGAACCAAGGTCCGGGGCGGCGGTCGGAACCAAGGTCCGGGGCGGCGGTCGGAACCAAGGTCCGGGGCGGCGGTCGGAACCAAGGTCCGGGGCGGCGGTCGGAACCAAGGTCCGGGGCGGCGGTCGGAACCAAGGTCCGGGGCGGCGGTCGGAACCAAGGTCCGGGGCGGCGGTCGGAACCAAGGTCCGGGGCGGCGGTCGGAACCAAGGTCCGGGGCGGCGGTCGGAACCAAGGTCCGGCGCGGCGGTCGGGACCAAGGTCCGGGGCGGCGGTCGGGACCAAGGTCCGGGGCGGCGGTCGGGACCAAGGTCCGGGGCGGCGGTCGGGACCAAGGTCCGGGGCGGCGGTCGGGACCAAGGTCCGGGGCGGCGTTCGGGACCAAGGTCCGGGGCGGCGGTCGGGACCAAGGTCCGGGGCGGCGTTCGGGACCAAGGTCCGGGGCGGCGGTCGGGACCAAGGTCCGGGGCGGCGGTCGGGACCAAGGTCCGGGGCGGCGGTCGGGACCAAGGTCCGGGGCGGCGGTCGGGACCAAGGTCCGGGGCGGCGGTCGGGACCAAGGTCCGGGGCGGCGGTCGGGACCAAGGTCCGGGGCGGCGGTCGGGACCAAGGTCCGGGGCGGCGGTCGGGACCAAGGTCCGGGGCGGCGGTCGGAACCAAGGTCCGGGGCGGCGGTCGGAACCAAGGTCCGGGGCGGCGGTCGGAACCAAGGTCCGGGGCGGCGGTCGGAACCAAGGTCCAAAGCGGCGGTCGGGACCAAGGTCCGGGGCGGCGGTCGGGACCAATGTCTGGGGCGGCGGTCGGGACCAAGGTCCGGGGCGGCGGTCGGGACCAAGGTCCGGGGCGGCGGTCGGGACCAAGGTCCGGGGCGGCGGTCGGGACCAAGGTCCGGGGCGGCGGTCGGGACCAAGGTCCGGGGCGGCGGTCGGGACCAAGGTCCGGGGCGGCGGTCGGGACCAAGGTCCGGGGCGGCGGTCGGGACCAAGGTCCGGGGCGGCGGTCGGGACCAAGGTCCGGGGCGGCGGTCGGGACCAAGGTCCGGGGCGGCGGTCGGGACCAAGGTCCGGGGCGGCGGTCGGGACCAAGGTCCGGGGCGGCGGTCGGGACCAAGGTCCGGGGCGGCGGTCGGGACCAAGGTCCGGGGCGGCGGTCGGGACCAAGGTCCGGGGCGGCGGTCGGGACCAAGGTCCGGGGCGGCGGTCGGGACCAAGGTCCGGGGCGGCGGTCGGGACCAAGGTCCGGGGCGGCGGTCGGGACCAAGGTCCGGGGCGGCGGTCGGGACCAAGGTCCGGGGTGGCTGTCGGGACCAAGGTCCGGCGTGGCGGTCGGAACCAAGATCCGGGCTGGCGGTCGGAACGAAGGTCCGGGATCGCGGTCGGAACCAATGTCAGGGGTGGCGGTCGGAACCACGTTCCGTGGTGGCGGTCGGAACCAAGGTCCGGGGTGACGGTCAGAACCCAAGGTCCGGGGTGGCGGTCGGAACAAGGTCCGGGGTGGCGGTCGGAACCAAGGTCCGGGTGGCGGTCGCAACCAAGGTCCGGGGTGGCGGTCGCATCCAAGGTCCGGGGTGGCGTTCGGAACAATGGTCTGGTGTTGCGGTCGGAACCAAGGTCCGGGGTGGCGGTCAGAACCAATGTCCTAGTAGGTGGTCGGAACCAAAGTCCGAGGTGGTGGTCGGAACCAAGGTCCGGGGTGGCGGTCGGAACCGAGGTCCAGGGTGGCAGTCAGAACCAAGGTCCCGTGTGGCGGACGGAACCAAGGTCCCGGGTGGCGGTCGGAACCAAGGTCCGGGGTAGCGTCGGAACCAAAGTCCGTGGGGGCAGTTGGAACCAAGGTCCGGGTTGGCGTTCGGAACCGAGCTCCTGGGCGGTGGTCGGAACCAAGGTCCGGGGCGGCGGTCGGAACCAAGGTCCGGGGCGGCGGTCGGAACCAAGGTCCAAAGCGGCGGTCGGGACCAAGGTCCGGTGCGGCGGTCGGGACCAAGGTCCGGGGCGGCGGTCGGGACCAAGGTCCGGGGCGGCGGTCGGGACCAAGGTCCGGGGCGGCGGTCGGGACCAAGGTCCGGGGCGGCGGTCGGGACCAAGGTCCGGGGCGGCGGTCGGGACCAAGGTCCGGGGCGGCGGTCGGGACCAAGGTCCGGGGCGGCGGTCGGGACCAAGGTCCGGGGCGGCGGTCGGGACCAAGGTCCGGGGCGGCGGTCGGGACCAAGGTCCGGGGCGGCGGTCGGGACCAAGGTCCGGGGCGGCGGTCGGGACCAAGGTCCGGGGCGGCGGTCGGGACCAAGGTCCGGGGCGGCGGTCGGGACCAAGGTCCGGGGCGGCGGTCGGGACCAAGGTCCGGGGCGGCGGTCGGGACCAAGGTCCGGGGCGGCGGTCGGGACCAAGGTCCGGGGCGGCGGTCGGGACCAAGGTCCGGGGCGGCGGTCGGGACCAAGGTCCGGGGCGGCGGTCGGGACCAAGGTCCGGGGCGGCGGTCGGGACCAAGGTCCGGGGCGGCGGTCGGGACCAAGGTCCGGGGTGGCTGTCGGGACCAAGGTCCGGCGTGGCGGTCGGAACCAAGATCCGGGCTGGCGGTCGGAACGAAGGTCCGGGATCGCGGTCGGAACCAATGTCAGGGGTGGCGGTCGGAACCACGTTCCGTGGTGGCGGTCGGAACCAAGGTCCGGGGTGACGGTCAGAACCCAAGGTCCGGGGTGGCGGTCGGAACAAGGTCCGGGGTGGCGGTCGGAACCAAGGTCCGGGTGGCGGTCGCAACCAAGGTCCGGGGTGGCGGTCGCATCCAAGGTCCGGGGTGGCGTTCGGAACAATGGTCTGGTGTTGCGGTCGGAACCAAGGTCCGGGGTGGCGGTCAGAACCAATGTCCTAGTAGGTGGTCGGAACCAAAGTCCGAGGTGGTGGTCGGAACCAAGGTCCGGGGTGGCGGTCGGAACCGAGGTCCAGGGTGGCAGTCAGAACCAAGGTCCCGTGTGGCGGACGGAACCAAGGTCCCGGGTGGCGGTCGGAACCAAGGTCCCGGGTGGCGGTCGGAACCAAGGTCCGGGGTAGCGTCGGAACCAAAGTCCGTGGGGGCAGTTGGAACCAAGGTCCGGGTTGGCGTTCGGAACCGAGCTCCTGGGTGGTGCTCGGAACCAAGGTCCGGGGCGGCGGTCGGAACCAAGGTCCGGGGCGGCGGTCGGAACCAAGGTCCAAAGCGGCGGTCGGGACCAAGGTCCGGTGCGGCGGTCGGGACCAAGGTCCGGGGCGGCGGTCGGGACCAAGGTCCGGGGCGGCGGTCGGGACCAAGGTCCGGGGCGGCGGTCGGGACCAAGGTCCGGGGCGGCGGTCGGGACCAAGGTCCGGGGCGGCGGTCGGGACCAAGGTCCGGGGCGGCGGTCGGGACCAAGGTCCGGGGCGGCGGTCGGGACCAAGGTCCGGGGCGGCGGTCGGGACCAAGGTCCGGGGCGGCGGTCGGGACCAAGGTCCGGGGCGGCGGTCGGGACCAAGGTCCGGGGCGGCGGTCGGAACCAAGGTCCGGGGCGGCGGTCGGAACCAAGGTCCGGGGCGGCGGTCGGAACCAAGGTCCGGGGCGGCGGTCGGAACCAAGGTCCGGGGCGGCGGTCGGAACCAAGGTCCGGGGCGGCGGTCGGAACCAAGTTCCGGGGCGGCGGTCGGAACCAAGGTCCGGGGCGGCGGTCGGAACCAAGGTCCGGGGCGGCGGTCGGAACCAAGGTCCGGGGCGGCGGTCGGAACCAAGGTCCGGGGCGGCGGTCGGAACCAAGGTCCGGGGCGGCGGTCGGAACCAAGGTCCGGGGCGGCGGTCGGAACCAAGGTCCGGGGCGGCGGTCGGAACCAAGGTCCGGGGCGGCGGTCGGAACCAAGGTCCGGGGCGGCGGTCGGAACCAAGGTCCGGGGCGGCGGTCGGAACCAAGGTCCGGGGCGGCGGTCGGAACCAAGGTCCGGGGCGGCGGTCGGAACCAAGGTCCGGGGCGGCGGTCGGAACCAAGGTCCGGGGCGGCGGTCGGAACCAAGGTCCGGGGCGGCGGTCGGAACCAAGGTCCGGGGCGGCGGTCGGAACCAAGGTCCGGGGCGGCGGTCGGAACCAAGGTCCGGGGCGGCGGTCGGAACCAAGGTCCGGGGCGGCGGTCGGAACCAAGGTCCGGGGCGGCGGTCGGAACCAAGGTCCGGGGCGGCGGTCGGAACCAAGGTCCGGCGCGGCGGTCGGGACCAAGGTCCGGGGCGGCGGTCGGGACCAAGGTCCGGGGCGGCGGTCGGGACCAAGGTCCGGGGCGGCGGTCGGAACCAAGGTCCGGCGCGGCGGTCGGGACCAAGGTCCGGGGCGGCGGTCGGGACCAAGGTCCGGGGCGGCGGTCGGGACCAAGGCCCGGGGCGGCGGTCGGGACCAAGGTCCGGGGCGGCGGTCGGAACCAAGGTCCGGGGCGGCGGTCGGAACCAAGGTCCGGGGCGGCGGTCGGAACCAAGGTCCGGCGCGGCGGTCGGGACCAAGGTCCGGGGCGGCGGTCGGGACCAAGGTCCGGGGCGGCGGTCGGGACCAAGGTCCGGGGCGGCGGTCGGAACCAAGGTCCGGCGCGGCGGTCGGGACCAAGGTCCGGGGCGGCGGTCGGGACCAAGGTCCGGGGCGGCGGTCGGGACCAAGGCCCGGGGCGGCGGTCGGGACCAAGGTCCGGGGCGGCGGTCGGGACCAAGGTCCGGGGCGGCTGTCGGGACCAAGGTCCGGGGCGGCGGTCGGGACCAAGGTCCGGGGCGGCGGTCGGGACCAAGGTCCGGGGCGGCGGTCGGGACCAAGGTCCGGGGCGGCGGTCGGGACCAAGGTCCGGGGCGGCGGTCGGGACCAAGGTCCGGGGCGGCGGTCGGGACCAAGGTCCGGGGCGGCGTTCGGGACCAAGGTCCGGGGCGGCGGTCGGGACCAAGGTCCGGGGCGGCGGTCGGGACCAAGGTCCGGGGCGGCGGTCGGGACCAAGGTCCGGGGCGGCGGTCGGGACCAAGGTCCGGGGCGGCGGTCGGGACCAAGGTCCGGGGCGGCGGTCGGGACCAAGGTCCGGGGCGGCGGTCGGGACCAAGGTCCGGGGCGGCGGTCGGGACCAAGGTCCGGGGCGGCGGTCGGGACCAAGGTCCGGGGCGGCGGTCGGAACCAAGGTCCGGGGCGGCGGTCGGAACCTAGGTCCGGGGCGGCGGTCGGAACCAAGGTCCAAAGCGGCGGTCGGGACCAAGGTCCGGGGCGGCGGTCGGGACCAAGGTCCGGGGCGGCGGTCGGGACCAAGGTCCGGGGCGGCGGTCGGGACCAAGGTCCGGGGCGGCGGTCGGGACAAAGGTCCGGGGCGGCGGTCGGGACCAAGGTCCGGGGCGGCGGTCGGGACCAAGGTCCGGGGCGGCGGTCGGGACCAAGGTCCGGGGCGGCGGTCGGGACCAAGGTCCGGGGCGGCGGTCGGGACCAAGGTCCGGGGCGGCGGTCGGGACCAAGGTCCGGGGCGGCGGTCGGGACCAAGGTCCGGGGCGGCGGTCGGGACCAAGGTCCGGGGCGGCGGTCGGGACCAAGGTCCGGGGCGGCGGTCGGGACCAAGGTCCGGGGCGGCGGTCGGGACCAAGGTCCGGGGCGGCGGTCGGGACCAAGGTCCGGGGCGGCGGTCGGGACCAAGGTCCGGGGCGGCGGTCGGGACCAAGGTCCGGGGCGGCGGTCGGGACCAAGGTCCGGGGCGGCGGTCGGGACCAAGGTCCGGGGCGGCGGTCGGGACCAAGGTCCGGGGCGGCGGTCGGGACCAAGGTCCGGGGCGGCGGTCGGAACCAAGGTCCGGGGCGGCGGTCGGAACCAAGGTCCGGGGCGGCGGTCGGAACCAAGGTCCGGGGCGGCGGTCGGAACCAAGATCCGGGCTGGCGGTCGGAACGAAGGTCCGGGATCGCGGTCGGAACCAATGTCAGGGGTGGCGGTCGGAACCACGTTCCGTGGTGGCGGTCGGAACCAAGGTCCGGGGTGACGGTCAGAACCCAAGGTCCGGGGTGGCGGTCGGAACCAAGATCCGGGCTGGCGGTCGGAACGAAGGTCCGGGATCGCGGTCGGAACCAATGTCAGGGGTGGCGGTCGGAACCACGTTCCGTGGTGGCGGTCGGAACCAAGGTCCGGGGTGACGGTCAGAACCCAAGGTCCGGGGTGGCGGTCGGAACCAAGGTCCGGGGTGGCGGTCGGAACCAAGGTCCGGGTGGCGGTCGCAACCAAGGTCCGGGGTGACGGTCGCATCCAAGGTCCGGGGTGGCGTTCGGAACAATGGTCTGGTGTTGCGGTCGGAACCAAGGTCCGGGGTGGCGGTCAGAACCAATGTCCTAGTAGGTGGTCGGAACCAAGGTCCGGGGCGCCGGTCGGAACCAAGGTCCGGGGTGCCGGTCGGAACCAAGGTCCCGGGTGGCATTCGGAACCAAGGTCCGGGGTGGCGGTCGGAACCAAGGTCCGGGGTGGCGGTCGGAACCAAGGTCCGGGGTGGCGGTCGGAACGAAGGTCCGGGGTGGCGGTCGGGACCAAGGTCCGTGGTGGCGGTCGGAACCATGGTCCGAAGTGGTGGTCGGAACCAAGGTCCGGGGTGGCGGTCGGAACCAAGGTCCGGGGTGGCGGTCGGAAACAATGACCGAGGTGGCGGTCAGATCCCAAGGTCCGATGTGGCAGTCGGAACCAAGGTCCGGGGTGGCGGTCGGAACCAATGTCCGGCGTGGCGGTCGGAACCAAGGTCCGGGGCGGCGGTCGGAACCAAGGTCCGGGGCGGCGGTCGGGACCAAGGTCCGGGGCGGCGGTCGGGACCAAGGTCCGGGGCGGCGGTCGGGACCAAGGTCCGGGGCGGCGGTCGGGACCAAGGTCCGGGGCGGCGGTCGGAACCAAGGTCCGGGGCGGCGGTCGGAACCAAGGTCCGGGGCGGCGGTCGGAACCAAGGTCCGGGGCGGCGGTCGGAACCAAGATCCGGGCTGGCGGTCGGAACGAAGGTCCGGGATCGCGGTCGGAACCAATGTCAGGGGTGGCGGTCGGAACCACGTTCCGTGGTGGCGGTCGGAACCAAGGTCCGGGGTGACGGTCAGAACCCAAGGTCCGGGGTGGCGGTCGGAACCAAGATCCGGGCTGGCGGTCGGAACGAAGGTCCGGGATCGCGGTCGGAACCAATGTCAGGGGTGGCGGTCGGAACCACGTTCCGTGGTGGCGGTCGGAACCAAGGTCCGGGGTGACGGTCAGAACCCAAGGTCCGGGGTGGCGGTCGGAACCAAGGTCCGGGGTGGCGGTCGGAACCAAGGTCCGGGTGGCGGTCGCAACCAAGGTCCGGGGTGACGGTCGCATCCAAGGTCCGGGGTGGCGTTCGGAACAATGGTCTGGTGTTGCGGTCGGAACCAAGGTCCGGGGTGGCGGTCAGAACCAATGTCCTAGTAGGTGGTCGGAACCAAGGTCCGGGGCGCCGGTCGGAACCAAGGTCCGGGGTGCCGGTCGGAACCAAGGTCCCGGGTGGCATTCGGAACCAAGGTCCGGGGTGGCGGTCGGAACCAAGGTCCGGGGTGGCGGTCGGAACCAAGGTCCGGGGTGGCGGTCGGAACGAAGGTCCGGGGTGGCGGTCGGGACCAAGGTCCGTGGTGGCGGTCGGAACCATGGTCCGAAGTGGTGGTCGGAACCAAGGTCCGGGGTGGCGGTCGGAACCAAGGTCCGGGGTGGCGGTCGGAAACAATGACCGAGGTGGCGGTCAGATCCCAAGGTCCGATGTGGCAGTCGGAACCAAGGTCCGGGGTGGCGGTCGGAACCAATGTCCGGCGTGGCGGTCGGAACCAAGGTCCGGGGCGGCGGTCGGAACCAAGGTCCGGGGCGGCGGTCGGAACCAAGGTCCGGGGCGGCGGTCGGAACCAAGGTCCGGGGCGGCGGTCGGAACCAAGGTCCGGGGCGGCGGTCGGAACCAAGGTCCGGGGCGGCGGTCGGAACCAAGGTCCGGGGCGGCGGTCGGAACCAAGGTCCGGGGCGGCGGTCGGAACCAAGGTCCGGGGCGGCGGTCGGAACCAAGGTCCGGGGCGGCGGTCGGAACCAAGGTCCGGGGCGGCGGTCGGAACCAAGGTCCGGGGCGGCGGTCGGAACCAAGGTCCGGGGCGGCGGTCGGAACCAAGGTCCGGGGCGGCGGTCGGAACCAAGGTCCGGGGCGGCGGTCGGAACCAAGGTCCGGGGCGGCGGTCGGAACCAAGGTCCGGCGCGGCGGTCGGGACCAAGGTCCGGGGCGGCGGTCGGGACCAAGGTCCGGGGCGGCGGTCGGGACCAAGGTCCGGGGCGGCGGTCGGGACCAAGGTCCGGGGCGGCGGTCGGGACCAAGGCCCGGGGCGGCGGTCAGGACCAAGGTCCGGGGCGGCGGTCGGGACCAAGGTCCGGGGCGGCGGTCGGGACCAAGGTCCGGGGCGGCGGTCGGGACCAAGGTCCGGGGCGGCGGTCGGGACCAAGGTCCGGGGCGGCGGTCGGGACCAAGGTCCGGGGCGGCGGTCGGGACCAAGGTCCGGGGCGGCGGTCGGGACCAAGGTCCGGGGCGGCGGTCGGGACCAAGGTCCGGGGCGGCGTTCGGGACCAAGGTCCGGGGCGGCGGTCGGGACCAAGGTCCGGGGCGGCGGTCGGGACCAAGGTCCGGGGCGGCGGTCGGGACCAAGGTCCGGGGCGGCGTTCGGGACCAAGGTCCGGGGCGGCGGTCGGGACCAAGGTCCGGGGCGGCGGTCGGGACCAAGGTCCGGGGCGGCGGTCGGGACCAAGGTCCGGGGCGGCGGTCGGGACCAAGGTCCGGGGCGGCGGTCGGGACCAAGGTCCGGGGCGGCGGTCGGAACCAAGGTCCGGGGCGGCGGTCGGAACCAAGGTCCGGGGCGGCGGTCGGAACCAAGGTCCAAAGCGGCGGTCGGGACCAAGGTCCGGGGCGGCGGTCGGGACCAAGGTCTGGGGCGGCGGTCGGGACCAAGGTCCGGGGCGGCGGTCGGGACCAAGGTCCGGGGCGGCGGTCGGGACCAAGGTCCGGGGCGGCGGTCGGGACCAAGGTCCGGGGCGGCGGTCGGGACCAAGGTCCGGGGCGGCGGTCGGGACCAAGGTCCGGGGCGGCGGTCGGGACCAAGGTCCGGGGCGGCGGTCGGGACCAAGGTCCGGGGCGGCGGTCGGGACCAAGGTCCGGGGCGGCGGTCGGGACCAAGGTCCGGGGCGGCGGTCGGGACCAAGGTCCGGGGCGGCGGTCGGGACCAAGGTCCGGGGCGGCGGTCGGGACCAAGGTCCGGGGCGGCGGTCGGGACCAAGGTCCGGGGCGGCGGTCGGGACCAAGGTCCGGGGCGGCGGTCGGGACCAAGGTCCGGGGCGGCGGTCGGGACCAAGGTCCGGGGCGGCGGTCGGGACCAAGGTCCGGGGCGGCGGTCGGGACCAAGGTCCGGGGCGGCGGTCGGGACCAAGGTCCGGGGTGGCTGTCGGGACCAAGGTCCGGCGTGGCGGTCGGAACCAAGATCCGGGCTGGCGGTCGGAACGAAGGTCCGGGATCGCGGTCGGAACCAATGTCAGGGGTGGCGGTCGGAACCACGTTCCGTGGTGGCGGTCGGAACCAAGGTCCGGGGTGACGGTCAGAACCCAAGGTCCGGGGTGGCGGTCGGAACCAAGGTCCGGGGTGGCGGTCGGAACCAAGGTCCGGGTGGCGGTCGCAACCAAGGTCCGGGGTGGCGGTCGCATCCAAGGTCCGGGGTGGCGTTCGGAACAATGGTCTGGTGTTGCGGTCGGAACCAAGGTCCGGGGTGGCGGTCAGAACCAATGTCCTAGTAGGTGGTCGGAACCAAAGTCCGAGGTGGTGGTCGGAACCAAGGTCCGGGGTGGCGGTCGGAACCGAGGTCCAGGGTGGCAGTCAGAACCAAGGTCCCGTGTGGCGGACGGAACCAAGGTCCCGGGTGGCGGTCGGAACCAAGGTCCGGGGTAGCGTCGGAACCAAAGTCCGTGGGGGCAGTTGGAACCAAGGTCCGGGTTGGCGTTCGGAACCGAGCTCCTGGGTGGTGGTCGGAACCAAGGTCCGGGGCGCCGGTCGGAACCAAGGTCCGGGGTGCCGGTCGGAACCAAGGTCCCGGGTGGCATTCGGAACCAAGGTCCGGGGTGGCGGTCGGAACCAAGGTCCGGGGTGGCGGTCGGAACCAAGGTCCGGGGTGGCGGTCGGAACGAAGGTCCGGGGTGGCGGTCGGGACCAAGGTCCGTGGTGGCGGTCGGAACCATGGTCCGAAGTGGTGGTCGGAACCAAGGTCCGGGGTGGCGGTCGGAACCAAGGTCCGGGGTGGCGGTCGGAAACAATGACCGAGGTGGCGGTCAGATCCCAAGGTCCGATGTGGCAGTCGGAACCAAGGTCCGGGGTGGCGGTCGGAACCAATGTCCGGCGTGGCGGTCGGAACCAAGGTCCGGGGTGGCGGTCGGAACCAACGTCCCAGGGTGGCGGTTCAAACCAAGGTCCGAGCTGGCGGTCGAACCAAGGTCTGGGCTGGCGGTCGGAACCAAGGTCCGGGGTGGCGGCCGGAACCAAGGTCCGGGGTGGCGGTCGGAACCAAGGTCCGGGGTACCGTTCTGAGCCAAGGTCCGAGGTGGTGGACGGAACCAAGATCCGGGGTGCCGTCGGAACCAAGGTCCGGGGTGGCGGTCGGAACCAAGGTCCTGGGTGGCGGTCGGAACCAAGGTCCGGGGTGGCGGTCGGAACAAAGGTGGAGGTGGCGGTCAGAACCAAGGTCCGAGGTGGTGGTCAGAACTAAGGTCCGGGGTGGCAGTCGGTACCAAAATCCGGGGGGGCAGTCGATACCACGGTCCGGCGTGGCGATCGGAACCAAGGTCCGGGGTGGAGTTGGGACCAAGTATCGGGGTGGCGGTCCGAACCAAGGTTCGGGCTGGCGGTCGGAACCAAGATCCGGGGTGGCGGGCGGAACCAAGGTCCGGGGCGGCGGTCGGAACCAAGGTCCGGGGCGGCGGTCAGAACCAATGTCCTAGTAGGTGGTCGGAACCAAAGTCCGAGGTGGTGGTCGGAACCAAGGTCCGGGGTGGCGGTCGGAACCGAGGTCCAGGGTGGCAGTCAGAACCAAGGTCCCGTGTGGCGGACGGAACCAAGGTCCCGGGTGGCGGTCGGAACCAAGGTCCGGGGTAGCGTCGGAACCAAAGTCCGTGGGGGCAGTTGGAACCAAGGTCCGGGTTGGCGTTCGGAACCGAGCTCCTGGGTGGTGGTCGGAACCAAGGTCCGGGGCGCCGGTCGGAACCAAGGTCCGGGGTGCCGGTCGGAACCAAGGTCCCGGGTGACATTCGGAACCAAGGTCCGGGGTGGCGGTCGGAACCAAGGTCCGGGGTGGCGGTCGGAACCAAGGTCCGGGGTGGCGGTCGGAACGAAGGTCCGGGGTGGCGGTCGGGACCAAGGTCCGTGGTGGCGGTCGGAACCATGGTCCGAAGTGGTGGTCGGAACCAAGGTCCGGGGTGGCGGTCGGAACCAAGGTCCGGGGTGGCGGTCGGAAACAATGACCGAGGTGGCGGTCAGATCCCAAGGTCCGATGTGGCAGTCGGAACCAAGGTCCGGGGTGGCGGTCGGAACCAATGTCCGGCGTGGCGGTCGGAACCAAGGTCCGGGGTGGCGGTCGGAACCAACGTCCCAGGGTGGCGGTTCAAACCAAGGTCCGAGCTGGCGGTCGAACCAAGGTCTGGGCTGACGGTCGGAACCAAGGTCCGGGGTGGCGGCCGGAACCAAGGTCCGGGGTGGCGGTCGGAACCAAGGTCCGGGGTACCGTTCTGAGCCAAGGTCCGAGGTGGTGGACGGAACCAAGATCCGGGGTGCCGTCGGAACCAAGGTCCGGGGTGGCGGTCGGAACCAAGGTCCTGGGTGGCGGTCGGAACCAAGGTCCGGGGTGGCGGTCGGAACAAAGGTGGAGGTGGCGGTCAGAACCAAGGTCCGAGGTGGTGGTCAGAACTAAGGTCCGGGGTGGCAGTCGGTACCAAAATCCGGGGGGGCAGTCGATACCACGGTCCGGCGTGGCGATCGGAACCAAGGTCCGGGGTGGCGGTCGGAACCAAGTATCGGGGTGGCGGTCCGAACCAAGGTTCGGGCTGGCGGTCGGAACCAAGATCCGGGGTGGCGGGCGGAACCAAGGTCCGGGGCGGCGGTCGGAACCAAGGTCCGGGGCGGCGGTCGGAACCAAGGTCCGGGGCGGCGGTCGGAACCAAGGTCCGGGGCGGCGGTCGGAACCAAGGTCCGGGGCGGCGGTCGGAACCAAGGTCCGGGGCGGCGGTCGGAACCAAGGTCCGGGGCGGCGGTCGGAACCAAGGTCCGGGGCGGCGGTCGGAACCAAGGTCCGGGGTGGCGGTCGGAACCAACGTCCCAGGGTGGCGGTTCAAACCAAGGTCCGAGCTGGCGGTCGAACCAAGGTCTGGGCTGACGGTCGGAACCAAGGTCCGGGGTGGCGGCCGGAACCAAGGTCCGGGGTGGCGGTCGGAACCAAGGTCCGGGGTACCGTTCTGAGCCAAGGTCCGAGGTGGTGGACGGAACCAAGATCCGGGGTGCCGTCGGAACCAAGGTCCGGGGTGGCGGTCGGAACCAAGGTCCTGGGTGGCGGTCGGAACCAAGGTCCGGGGTGGCGGTCGGAACAAAGGTGGAGGTGGCGGTCAGAACCAAGGTCCGAGGTGGTGGTCAGAACTAAGGTCCGGGGTGGCAGTCGGTACCAAAATCCGGGGGGGCAGTCGATACCACGGTCCGGCGTGGCGATCGGAACCAAGGTCCGGGGTGGCGGTCGGAACCAAGTATCGGGGTGGCGGTCCGAACCAAGGTTCGGGCTGGCGGTCGGAACCAAGATCCGGGGTGGCGGGCGGAACCAAGGTCCGGGGCGGCGGTCGGAACCAAGGTCCGGGGCGGCGGTCGGAACCAAGGTCCAGGGCGGCGGTCGGAACCAAGGTCCGGGGCGGCGGTCGGAACCAAGGTCCGGGGCGGCGGTCGGAACCAAGGTCCGGGGCGGCGGTCGGAACCAAGGTCCGGGGCGGCGGTCGGAACCAAGGTCCGGGGCGGCGGTCGGAACCAAGGTCCGGGGCGGCGGTCGGAACCAAGGTCCGGGGCGGCGGTCGGAACCAAGGTCCGGGGCGGCGGTCGGAACCAAGGTCCGGGGCGGCGGTCGGAACCAAGGTCCGGCGCGGCGGTCGGGACCAAGGTCCGGGGCGGCGGTCGGGACCAAGGTCCGGGGCGGCGGTCGGGACCAAGGTCCGGCGCGGCGGTCGGGACCAAGGTCCGGGGCGGCGGTCGGGACCAAGGTCCGGGGCGGCGGTCGGGACCAAGGTCCGGGGCGGCGGTCGGGACCAAGGTCCGGGGCGGCGGTCGGGACCAAGGTCCGGGGCGGCGGTCGGGACCAAGGTCCGGGGCGGGGGTCGGGACCAAGGTCCGGGGCGGCGGTCGGAACCAAGATCCGGGCTGGCGGTCGGAACGAAGGTCCGGGATCGCGGTCGGAACCAATGTCAGGGGTGGCGGTCGGAACCACGTTCCGTGGTGGCGGTCAGAACCAAGGTCTGGGGTGACGGTCAGAACCCAAGGTCCGGGGGGGCGGTCGGAACCAAGGTCCGGGGCGGCGGTCGGAACCAAGGTCCGGGGCGGCGGTCGGAACCAAGGTCCGGGGCGGCGGTCGGAACCAAGGTCCGGGGCGGCGGTCGGAACCAAGGTCCGGGGCGGCGGTCGGAACCAAGGTCCGGGGCGGCGGTCGGAACCAAGGTCCGGGGCGGCGGTCGGAACCAAGGTCCGGGGCGGCGGTCGGAACCAAGGTCCGGGGCGGCGGTCGGAACCAAGGTCCGGGTCGGCTGTCGGAACCAAGGTCCGGGGCGGCTGTCGGGACCAAGGTCCGGGGCGGCGGTCGGGACCAAGGTCCGGGGCGGCGGTCGGGACCAAGGTCCGGGGCGGCGGTCGGGACCAAGGTCCGGGGCGGCGGTCGGGACCAAGGTCCGGGGCGGCGGTCAGAACCAAGGTCCGGGGCGGCGGTCGGAACCAAGGTCCGGGGCGGCGGTCGGAACCAAGGTCCGGGGCGGCGGTCGGAACCAAGGTCCAGGGCGGCGGTCGGAACCAAGGTCCGGGGCGGCGGTCGGAACCAAGGTCCGGGGCGGCGGTCGGAACCAAGGTCCGGGGCGGCGGTCGGAACCAAGGTCCGGGGCGGCGGTCGGAACCAAGGTCCGGGGCGGCGGTCGGAACCAAGGTCCGGGGCGGCGGTCGGAACCAAGGTCCGGGGCGGCGGTCGGAACCAAGGTCCGGGGCGGCGGTCGGAACCAAGGTCCGGGGCGGCGGTCGGAACCAAGGTCCGGGGCGGCGGTCGGAACCAAGGTCCGGGGCGGCGGTCGGAACCAAGGTCCGGGGCGGCGGTCGGAACCAAGGTCCGGGGCGGCGGTCGGAACCAAGGTCCGGGGCGGCGGTCGGAACCAAGGTCCGGGGCGGCGGTCGGAACCAAGGTCCGGGGCGGCGGTCGGAACCAAGGTCCGGGGCGGCGGTCGGAACCAAGGTCCGGGGCGGCGGTCGGAACCAAGGTCCGGGGCGGCGGTCGGAACCAAGGTCCGGGGCGGCGGTCGGAACCAAGGTCCGGGGCGGCGGTCGGAACCAAGGTCCGGGGCGGCGGTCGGAACCAAGGTCCGGGGCGGCGGTCGGAACCAAGGTCCGGGGCGGCGGTCGGAACCAAGGTCCGGCGCGGCGGTCGGGACCAAGGTCCGGGGCGGCGGTCGGGACCAAGGTCCGGGGCGGCGGTCGGAACCAAGGTCCGGGGCGGCGGTCGGGACCAAGGTCCGGGGCGGCGGTCGGGACCAAGGCCCGGGGCGGCGGTCGGGACCAAGGTCCGGGGCGGCGGTCGGGACCAAGGTCCGGGGCGGCGGTCGGGACCAAGGTCCGGGGCGGCGGTCGGGACCAAGGTCCGGGGCGGCGGTCGGGACCAAGGTCCGGGGCGGCGGTCGGGACCAAGGTCCGGGGCGGCGGTCGGGACCAAGGTCCGGGGCGGCGGTCGGGACCAAGGTCCGGGGCGGCGGTCGGGACCAAGGTCCGGGGCGGCGTTCGGGACCAAGGTCCGGGGCGGCGGTCGGGACCAAGGTCCGGGGCGGCGGTCGGGACCAAGGTCCGGGGCGGCGGTCGGGACCAAGGTCCGGGGCGGCGGTCGGGACCAAGGTCCGGGGCGGCGGTCGGAAACGAGGTCCGGGGCGGCGGTCGGAAACGAGGTCCGGGGCGGCGGTCGGAAACGAGGTCCGGGGCGGCGGTCGGAAACGAGGTCCGGGGCGGCGGTCGGAAACGAGGTCCGAGGCGGCGGTCGGAACCGAGGTCCGGGGCGGCGGTCGGAAACGAGGTCCGGGGCGGCGGTCGGAAACGAGGTCCGGGGCGGCGGTCGGAAACGAGGTCCGGGGCGGCGGTCGGAAACGAGGTCCGGGGCGGCGGTCGGAACCGAGGTCCGGGGCGGCGGTCGGAAACGAGGTCCGGGGCGGCGGTCGGAAACGAGGTCCGGGGCGGCGGTCGGAAACGAGGTCCGGGCCGGCGGTCGGAAACGAGGTCCGGGGCGGCGGTCGGGACCAAGGTCCGGGGCGGCGGTCGGGACCAAGGTCCGGGGCGGCGGTCGGGACCAAGGTCCGGGGCGGCGGTCGGGACCAAGGTCCGGGGCGGGGGTCGGGACCAAGGTCCGGGGCGGCGGTCGGAACCAAGATCCGGGCTGGCGGTCGGAACGAAGGTCCGGGATCGCGGTCGGAACCAATGTCAGGGGTGGCGGTCGGAACCACGTTCCGTGGTGGCGGTCGGAACCAAGGTCTGGGGTGACGGTCAGAACCCAAGGTCCGGGGGGGCGGTCGGAACCAAGGTCCGGGGCGGCGGTCGGAACCAAGGTCCGGGGCGGCGGTCGGAACCAAGGTCCGGGGCGGCGGTCGGAACCAAGGTCCGGGGCGGCGGTCGGAACCAAGGTCCGGGGCGGCGGTCGGAACCAAGGTCCGGGGCGGCGGTCGGAACCAAGGTCCGGGGCGGCGGTCGGAACCAAGGTCCGGGGCGGCGGTCGGAACCAAGGTCCGGGGCGGCGGTCGGAACCAAGGTCCGGGTCGGCTGTCGGAACCAAGGTCCGGGGCGGCTGTCGGGACCAAGGTCCGGGGCGGCGGTCGGGACCAAGGTCCGGGGCGGCGGTCGGGACCAAGGTCCGGGGCGGCGGTCGGGACCAAGGTCCGGGGCGGCGGTCGGGACCAAGGTCCGGGGCGGCGGTCAGAACCAAGGTCCGGGGCGGCGGTCGGAACCAAGGTCCGGGGCGGCGGTCGGAACCAAGGTCCGGGGCGGCGGTCGGAACCAAGGTCCGGGGCGGCGGTCGGAACCAAGGTCCGGGGCGGTGGTCGGAACCATGGTCCGGGGCGGCGGTCGGAACCAAGGTCCGGGGCGGCGGTCGGAACCAAGGTCCGGGGCGGCGGTCGGAACCAAGGTCCGGGGCGGCGGTCGGAACCAAGGTCCGGGGCGGCGGTCGGAACCAAGGTCCGGGGCGGCGGTCGGAACCAAGGTCCGGGGCGGCGGTCGGAACCAAGGTCCGGGGCGGCGGTCGGAACCAAGGTCCGGGGCGGCGGTCGGAACCAAGGTCCGGGGCGGCGGTCGGAACCAAGGTCCGGGGCGGCGGTCGGAACCAAGGTCCGGGGCGGCGGTCGGAACCAAGGTCCGGGGCGGCGGTCGGAACCAAGGTCCGGGGCGGCGGTCGGAACCAAGGTCCGGGGCGGCGGTCGGAACCAAGGTCCGGGGCGGCGGTCGGAACCAAGGTCCGGGGCGGCGGTCGGAACCAAGGTCCGGGGCGGCGGTCGGAACCAAGGTCCGGGGCGGCGGTCGGAACCAAGGTCCGGGGCGGCGGTCGGAACCAAGGTCCGGGGCGGCGGTCGGAACCAAGGTCCGGGGCGGCGGTCGGAACCAAGGTCCGGGGCGGCGGTCGGGACCAAGGCCCGGGGCGGCGGTCGGGACCAAGGTCCGGGGCGGCGGTCGGGACCAAGGTCCGGGGCGGCGGTCGGGACCAAGGTCCGGGGCGGCGGTCGGGACCAAGGTCCGGGGCGGCGGTCGGGACCAAGGTCCGGGGCGGCGGTCGGGACCAAGGTCCGGGGCGGCGGTCGGGACCAAGGTCCGGGGCGGCGGTCGGGACCAAGGTCCGGGGCGGCGGTCGGGACCAAGGTCCGGGGCGGCGTTCGGGACCAAGGTCCGGGGCGGCGGTCGGGACCAAGGTCCGGGGCGGCCGTCGGGACCAAGGTCCGGGGCGGCGGTCGGGACCAAGGTCCGGGGCGGCGGTCGGGACCAAGGTCCGGGGCGGCGGTCGGAAACGAGGTCCGGGGCGGCGGTCGGAAACGAGGTCCGGGGCGGCGGTCGGAAACGAGGTCCGGGGCGGCGGTCGGAAACGAGGTCCGGGGCGGCGGTCGGAAACGAGGTCCGAGGCGGCGGTCGGAACCGAGGTCCGGGGCGGCGGTCGGAAACGAGGTCCGGGGCGGCGGTCGGAAACGAGGTCCGGGGCGGCGGTCGGAAACGAGGTCCGGGGCGGCGGTCGGAAACGAGGTCCGGGGCGGCGGTCGGAACCGAGGTCCGGGGCGGCGGTCGGAAACGAGGTCCGGGGCGGCGGTCGGAAACGAGGTCCGGGGCGGCGGTCGGAAACGAGGTCCGGGCCGGCGGTCGGAAACGAGGTCCGGGGCGGCGGTCGGAAACGAGGTCCGGGGCGGCGGTCGGAAACGAGGTCCGGGGCGGCGGTCGGAAACGAGGTCCGGGGCGGCGGTCGGAAACGAGGTCCGGGGCGGCGGTCGGAAACGAGGTCCGGGGCGGCGGTCGGAAACGAGGTCCGGGGCGGCGGTCGGAAACGAGGTCCGGGGCGGCGGTCGGAAACGAGGTCCGGGGCGGCGGTCGGAAACGAGGTCCGGGGCGGCGGTCGGAACCGAGGTCCGGGGCGGCGGTCGGAACCGAGGTCCGGGGCGGCGGTCGGAACCGAGGTCCGGGGCGGCGGTCGGAACCGAGGTCCGGGGCGGCGGTCGGAACCGAGGTCCGGGGCGGCGGTCGGAACGGAGGTCCGGGGCGGCGGTCGGAACCGAGGTCCGGGGCGGCGGTCGGAACCGAGGTCTGGGGCCGCGGTCGGAACCGAGGTCCGGGGCGGCGGTCGGAAACGAGGTCCGGCGCGGCGGTCGGAACCAAGGTCCGGGCAGGCGCTCGGAATCAAGGTATAGGGTAGCGTTCTGAGCCGAGGTCCGAGGCGCTGGACGGAACCGAGGTCCGGGGTGCCGGTCGGAAACGAGGTCCGGGGCGGCGGTCGGAAACGAGGTCCGGGGCGGCGGTCGGAAACGAGGTCCGGGGCGGCGGTCGGAAACGAGGACCGGGGCGGCGGTCGGAAACGAGGTCCGGGGCGGCGGTCGGAAACGAGGTCCGGGGCGGCGGTCGGAAACGAGGTCCGGGGCGGCGGTCGGAACCGAGGTCCGGGGCGGCGGTCGGAAACGAGGTCCGGGGCGGCGGTCGGAAACGAGGTCCGGGGCGGCGGTCGGAAACGAGGTCCGGGGCGGCGGTCGGAAACGAGGTCCGGGGCGGCGGTCGGAAACGAGGTCCGGGGCGGCGGTCGGAACCGAGGTCCGGGGCGGCGGTCGGAACCGAGGTCCGGGGCGGCGGTCGGAACCGAGGTCCGGGGCGGCGGTCGGAACCAAGGTCCGGGGCGGCGGTCGGAACCAAGGTCCGGGGCGGCGGTCGGAACCAAGGTCCGGGGCGGCGGTCGGAACCAAGGTCCGGGGCGGCGGTCGGAACCAAGGTCCGGCGCGGCGGTCGGGACCAAGGTCCGGGGCGGCGGTCGGGACCAAGGTCCGGGGCGGCGGTCGGAACCAAGGTCCGGGGCGGCGGTCGGGACCAAGGTCCGGGGCGGCGGTCGGGACCAAGGCCCGGGGCGGCGGTCGGGACCAAGGTCCGGGGCGGCGGTCGGGACCAAGGTCCGGGGCGGCGGTCGGGACCAAGGTCCGGGGCGGCGGTCGGGACCAAGGTCCGGGGCGGCGGTCGGGACCAAGGTCCGGGGCGGCGGTCGGGACCAAGGTCCGGGGCGGCGGTCGGGACCAAGGTCCGGGGCGGCGGTCGGGACCAAGGTCCGGGGCGGCGTTCGGGACCAAGGTCCGGGGCGGCGGTCGGGACCAAGGTCCGGGGCGGCGGTCGGGACCAAGGTCCGGGGCGGCGGTCGGGACCAAGGTCCGGGGCGGCGGTCGGGACCAAGGTCCGGGGCGGCGGTCGGAAACGAGGTCCGGGGCGGCGGTCGGAAACGAGGTCCGGGGCGGCGGTCGGAAACGAGGTCCGGGGCGGCGGTCGGAAACGAGGTCCGGGGCGGCGGTCGGAAACGAGGTCCGAGGCGGCGGTCGGAACCGAGGTCCGGGGCGGCGGTCGGAAACGAGGTCCGGGGCGGCGGTCGGAAACGAGGTCCGGGGCGGCGGTCGGAAACGAGGTCCGGGGCGGCGGTCGGAAACGAGGTCCGGGGCGGCGGTCGGAACCGAGGTCCGGGGCGGCGGTCGGAAACGAGGTCCGGGGCGGCGGTCGGAAACGAGGTCCGGGGCGGCGGTCGGAAACGAGGTCCGGGCCGGCGGTCGGAAACGAGGTCCGGGGCGGCGGTCGGAAACGAGGTCCGGGGCGGCGGTCGGAAACGAGGTCCGGGGCGGCGGTCGGAAACGAGGTCCGGGGCGGCGGTCGGAAACGAGGTCCGGGGCGGCGGTCGGAAACGAGGTCCGGGGCGGCGGTCGGAAACGAGGTCCGGGGCGGCGGTCGGAAACGAGGTCCGGGGCGGCGGTCGGAAACGAGGTCCGGGGCGGCGGTCGGAAACGAGGTCCGGGGCGGCGGTCGGAACCGAGGTCCGGGGCGGCGGTCGGAACCGAGGTCCGGGGCGGCGGTCGGAACCGAGGTCCGGGGCGGCGGTCGGAACCGAGGTCCGGGGCGGCGGTCGGAACCGAGGTCCGGGGCGGCGGTCGGAACGGAGGTCCGGGGCGGCGGTCGGAAACGAGGTCCGGGGCGGCGGTCGGAAACGAGGTCCGGGGCGGCGGTCGGGACCAAGGTCCGGGGCGGGGGTCGGGACCAAGGTCCGGGGCGGCGGTCGGGACCAAGGTCCGGGGCGGGGGTCGGGACCAAGGTCCGGGGCGGCGGTCGGAACCAAGATCCGGGCTGGCGGTCGGAACGAAGGTCCGGGATCGCGGTCGGAACCAATGTCAGGGGTGGCGGTCGGAACCACGTTCCGTGGTGGCGGTCAGAACCAAGGTCTGGGGTGACGGTCAGAACCCAAGGTCCGGGGGGGCGGTCGGAACCAAGGTCCGGGGCGGCGGTCGGAACCAAGGTCCGGGGCGGCGGTCGGAACCAAGGTCCGGGGCGGCGGTCGGAACCAAGGTCCGGGGCGGCGGTCGGAACCAAGGTCCGGGGCGGCGGTCGGAACCAAGGTCCGGGGCGGCGGTCGGAACCAAGGTCCGGGGCGGCGGTCGGAACCAAGGTCCGGGGCGGCGGTCGGAACCAAGGTCCGGGGCGGCGGTCGGAACCAAGGTCCGGGTCGGCTGTCGGAACCAAGGTCCGGGGCGGCTGTCGGGACCAAGGTCCGGGGCGGCGGTCGGGACCAAGGTCCGGGGCGGCGGTCGGGACCAAGGTCCGGGGCGGCGGTCGGGACCAAGGTCCGGGGCGGCGGTCGGGACCAAGGTCCGGGGCGGCGGTCAGTACCAAGGTCCGGGGCGGCGGTCGGAACCAAGGTCCGGGGCGGCGGTCGGAACCAAGGTCCGGGGCGGCGGTCGGAACCAAGGTCCAGGGCGGCGGTCGGAACCAAGGTCCGGGGCGGCGGTCGGAACCAAGGTCCGGGGCGGCGGTCGGAACCAAGGTCCGGGGCGGCGGTCGGAACCAAGGTCCGGGGCGGCGGTCGGAACCAAGGTCCGGGGCGGCGGTCGGAACCAAGGTCCGGGGCGGCGGTCGGAACCAAGGTCCGGGGCGGCGGTCGGAACCAAGGTCCGGGGCGGCGGTCGGAACCAAGGTCCGGGGCGGCGGTCGGAACCAAGGTCCGGGGCGGCGGTCGGAACCAAGGTCCGGGGCGGCGGTCGGAACCAAGGTCCGGGGCGGCGGTCGGAACCAAGGTCCGGGGCGGCGGTCGGAACCAAGGTCCGGGGCGGCGGTCGGAACCAAGGTCCGGGGCGGCGGTCGGAACCAAGGTCCGGGGCGGCGGTCGGAACCAAGGTCCGGGGCGGCGGTCGGAACCAAGGTCCGGGGCGGCGGTCGGAACCAAGGTCCGGGGCGGCGGTCGGAACCAAGGTCCGGGGCGGCGGTCGGAACCAAGGTCCGGGGCGGCGGTCGGAACCAAGGTCCGGGGCGGCGGTCGGAACCAAGGTCCGGGGCGGCGGTCGGAACCAAGGTCCGGGGCGGCGGTCGGAACCAAGGTCCGGCGCGGCGGTCGGGACCAAGGTCCGGGGCGGCGGTCGGGACCAAGGTCCGGGGCGGCGGTCGGAACCAAGGTCCGGGGCGGCGGTCGGGACCAAGGTCCGGGGCGGCGGTCGGGACCAAGGCCCGGGGCGGCGGTCGGGACCAAGGTCCGGGGCGGCGGTCGGGACCAAGGTCCGGGGCGGCGGTCGGGACCAAGGTCCGGGGCGGCGGTCGGGACCAAGGTCCGGGGCGGCGGTCGGGACCAAGGTCCGGGGCGGCGGTCGGGACCAAGGTCCGGGGCGGCGGTCGGGACCAAGGTCCGGGGCGGCGGTCGGGACCAAGGTCCGGGGCGGCGGTCGGGACCAAGGTCCGGGGCGGCGTTCGGGACCAAGGTCCGGGGCGGCGGTCGGGACCAAGGTCCGGGGCGGCGGTCGGGACCAAGGTCCGGGGCGGCGGTCGGGACCAAGGTCCGGGGCGGCGGTCGGGACCAAGGTCCGGGGCGGCGGTCGGAAACGAGGTCCGGGGCGGCGGTCGGAAACGAGGTCCGGGGCGGCGGTCGGAAACGAGGTCCGGGGCGGCGGTCGGAAACGAGGTCCGGGGCGGCGGTCGGAAACGAGGTCCGAGGCGGCGGTCGGAACCGAGGTCCGGGGCGGCGGTCGGAAACGAGGTCCGGGGCGGCGGTCGGAAACGAGGTCCGGGGCGGCGGTCGGAAACGAGGTCCGGGGCGGCGGTCGGAAACGAGGTCCGGGGCGGCGGTCGGAACCGAGGTCCGGGGCGGCGGTCGGAAACGAGGTCCGGGGCGGCGGTCGGAAACGAGGTCCGGGGCGGCGGTCGGAAACGAGGTCCGGGCCGGCGGTCGGAAACGAGGTCCGGGGCGGCGGTCGGGACCAAGGTCCGGGGCGGCGGTCGGGACCAAGGTCCGGGGCGGCGGTCGGGACCAAGGTCCGGGGCGGCGGTCGGGACCAAGGTCCGGGGCGGGGGTCGGGACCAAGGTCCGGGGCGGCGGTCGGAACCAAGATCCGGGCTGGCGGTCGGAACGAAGGTCCGGGATCGCGGTCGGAACCAATGTCAGGGGTGGCGGTCGGAACCACGTTCCGTGGTGGCGGTCGGAACCAAGGTCTGGGGTGACGGTCAGAACCCAAGGTCCGGGGGGGCGGTCGGAACCAAGGTCCGGGGCGGCGGTCGGAACCAAGGTCCGGGGCGGCGGTCGGAACCAAGGTCCGGGGCGGCGGTCGGAACCAAGGTCCGGGGCGGCGGTCGGAACCAAGGTCCGGGGCGGCGGTCGGAACCAAGGTCCGGGGCGGCGGTCGGAACCAAGGTCCGGGGCGGCGGTCGGAACCAAGGTCCGGGGCGGCGGTCGGAACCAAGGTCCGGGGCGGCGGTCGGAACCAAGGTCCGGGTCGGCTGTCGGAACCAAGGTCCGGGGCGGCTGTCGGGACCAAGGTCCGGGGCGGCGGTCGGGACCAAGGTCCGGGGCGGCGGTCGGGACCAAGGTCCGGGGCGGCGGTCGGGACCAAGGTCCGGGGCGGCGGTCGGGACCAAGGTCCGGGGCGGCGGTCAGAACCAAGGTCCGGGGCGGCGGTCGGAACCAAGGTCCGGGGCGGCGGTCGGAACCAAGGTCCGGGGCGGCGGTCGGAACCAAGGTCCGGGGCGGCGGTCGGAACCAAGGTCCGGGGCGGCGGTCGGAACCATGGTCCGGGGCGGCGGTCGGAACCAAGGTCCGGGGCGGCGGTCGGAACCAAGGTCCGGGGCGGCGGTCGGAACCAAGGTCCGGGGCGGCGGTCGGAACCAAGGTCCGGGGCGGCGGTCGGAACCAAGGTCCGGGGCGGCGGTCGGAACCAAGGTCCGGGGCGGCGGTCGGAACCAAGGTCCGGGGCGGCGGTCGGAACCAAGGTCCGGGGCGGCGGTCGGAACCAAGGTCCGGGGCGGCGGTCGGAACCAAGGTCCGGGGCGGCGGTCGGAACCAAGGTCCGGGGCGGCGGTCGGAACCAAGGTCCGGGGCGGCGGTCGGAACCAAGGTCCGGGGCGGCGGTCGGAACCAAGGTCCGGGGCGGCGGTCGGAACCAAGGTCCGGGGCGGCGGTCGGAACCAAGGTCCGGGGCGGCGGTCGGAACCAAGGTCCGGGGCGGCGGTCGGAACCAAGGTCCGGGGCGGCGGTCGGAACCAAGGTCCGGGGCGGCGGTCGGAACCAAGGTCCGGGGCGGCGGTCGGAACCAAGGTCCGGGGCGGCGGTCGGAACCAAGGTCCGGGGCGGCGGTCGGGACCAAGGCCCGGGGCGGCGGTCGGGACCAAGGTCCGGGGCGGCGGTCGGGACCAAGGTCCGGGGCGGCGGTCGGGACCAAGGTCCGGGGCGGCGGTCGGGACCAAGGTCCGGGGCGGCGGTCGGGACCAAGATCCGGGGCGGCGGTCGGGACCAAGGTCCGGGGCGGCGGTCGGGACCAAGGTCCGGGGCGGCGGTCGGGACCAAGGTCCGGGGCGGCGGTCGGGACCAAGGTCCGGGGCGGCGTTCGGGACCAAGGTCCGGGGCGGCGGTCGGGACCAAGGTCCGGGGCGGGGGTCGGGACCAAGGTCCGGGGCGGCGGTCGGGACCAAGGTCCGGGGCGGGGGTCGGGACCAAGGTCCGGGGCGGCGGTCGGGACCAAGGTCCGGGGCGGGGGTCGGGACCAAGGTCCGGGGCGGCGGTCGGAACCAAGATCCGGGCTGGCGGTCGGAACGAAGGTCCGGGATCGCGGTCGGAACCAATGTCAGGGGTGGCGGTCGGAACCACGTTCCGTGGTGGCGGTCAGAACCAAGGTCTGGGGTGACGGTCAGAACCCAAGGTCCGGGGGGGCGGTCGGAACCAAGGTCCGGGGCGGCGGTCGGAACCAAGGTCCGGGGCGGCGGTCGGAACCAAGGTCCGGGGCGGCGGTCGGAACCAAGGTCCGGGGCGGCGGTCGGAACCAAGGTCCGGGGCGGCGGTCGGAACCAAGGTCCGGGGCGGCGGTCGGAACCAAGGTCCGGGGCGGCGGTCGGAACCAAGGTCCGGGGCGGCGGTCGGAACCAAGGTCCGGGGCGGCGGTCGGAACCAAGGTCCGGGTCGGCTGTCGGAACCAAGGTCCGGGGCGGCTGTCGGGACCAAGGTCCGGGGCGGCGGTCGGGACCAAGGTCCGGGGCGGCGGTCGGGACCAAGGTCCGGGGCGGCGGTCGGGACCAAGGTCCGGGGCGGCGGTCGGGACCAAGGTCCGGGGCGGCGGTCAGTACCAAGGTCCGGGGCGGCGGTCGGAACCAAGGTCCGGGGCGGCGGTCGGAACCAAGGTCCGGGGCGGCGGTCGGAACCAAGGTCCAGGGCGGCGGTCGGAACCAAGGTCCGGGGCGGCGGTCGGAACCAAGGTCCGGGGCGGCGGTCGGAACCAAGGTCCGGGGCGGCGGTCGGAACCAAGGTCCGGGGCGGCGGTCGGAACCAAGGTCCGGGGCGGCGGTCGGAACCAAGGTCCGGGGCGGCGGTCGGAACCAAGGTCCGGGGCGGCGGTCGGAACCAAGGTCCGGGGCGGCGGTCGGAACCAAGGTCCGGGGCGGCGGTCGGAACCAAGGTCCGGGGCGGCGGTCGGAACCAAGGTCCGGGGCGGCGGTCGGAACCAAGGTCCGGGGCGGCGGTCGGAACCAAGGTCCGGGGCGGCGGTCGGAACCAAGGTCCGGGGCGGCGGTCGGAACCAAGGTCCGGGGCGGCGGTCGGAACCAAGGTCCGGGGCGGCGGTCGGAACCAAGGTCCGGGGCGGCGGTCGGAACCAAGGTCCGGGGCGGCGGTCGGAACCAAGGTCCGGGGCGGCGGTCGGAACCAAGGTCCGGGGCGGCGGTCGGAACCAAGGTCCGGGGCGGCGGTCGGAACCAAGGTCCGGGGCGGCGGTCGGAACCAAGGTCCGGGGCGGCGGTCGGAACCAAGGTCCGGGGCGGCGGTCGGAACCAAGGTCCGGCGCGGCGGTCGGGACCAAGGTCCGGGGCGGCGGTCGGGACCAAGGTCCGGGGCGGCGGTCGGAACCAAGGTCCGGGGCGGCGGTCGGGACCAAGGTCCGGGGCGGCGGTCGGGACCAAGGCCCGGGGCGGCGGTCGGGACCAAGGTCCGGGGCGGCGGTCGGGACCAAGGTCCGGGGCGGCGGTCGGGACCAAGGTCCGGGGCGGCGGTCGGGACCAAGGTCCGGGGCGGCGGTCGGGACCAAGGTCCGGGGCGGCGGTCGGGACCAAGGTCCGGGGCGGCGGTCGGGACCAAGGTCCGGGGCGGCGGTCGGGACCAAGGTCCGGGGCGGCGGTCGGGACCAAGGTCCGGGGCGGCGTTCGGGACCAAGGTCCGGGGCGGCGGTCGGGACCAAGGTCCGGGGCGGCGGTCGGGACCAAGGTCCGGGGCGGCGGTCGGGACCAAGGTCCGGGGCGGCGGTCGGGACCAAGGTCCGGGGCGGCGGTCGGAAACGAGGTCCGGGGCGGCGGTCGGAAACGAGGTCCGGGGCGGCGGTCGGAAACGAGGTCCGGGGCGGCGGTCGGAAACGAGGTCCGGGGCGGCGGTCGGAAACGAGGTCCGAGGCGGCGGTCGGAACCGAGGTCCGGGGCGGCGGTCGGAAACGAGGTCCGGGGCGGCGGTCGGAAACGAGGTCCGGGGCGGCGGTCGGAAACGAGGTCCGGGGCGGCGGTCGGAAACGAGGTCCGGGGCGGCGGTCGGAACCGAGGTCCGGGGCGGCGGTCGGAAACGAGGTCCGGGGCGGCGGTCGGAAACGAGGTCCGGGGCGGCGGTCGGAAACGAGGTCCGGGCCGGCGGTCGGAAACGAGGTCCGGGGCGGCGGTCGGGACCAAGGTCCGGGGCGGCGGTCGGGACCAAGGTCCGGGGCGGCGGTCGGGACCAAGGTCCGGGGCGGCGGTCGGGACCAAGGTCCGGGGCGGGGGTCGGGACCAAGGTCCGGGGCGGCGGTCGGAACCAAGATCCGGGCTGGCGGTCGGAACGAAGGTCCGGGATCGCGGTCGGAACCAATGTCAGGGGTGGCGGTCGGAACCACGTTCCGTGGTGGCGGTCGGAACCAAGGTCTGGGGTGACGGTCAGAACCCAAGGTCCGGGGGGGCGGTCGGAACCAAGGTCCGGGGCGGCGGTCGGAACCAAGGTCCGGGGCGGCGGTCGGAACCAAGGTCCGGGGCGGCGGTCGGAACCAAGGTCCGGGGCGGCGGTCGGAACCAAGGTCCGGGGCGGCGGTCGGAACCAAGGTCCGGGGCGGCGGTCGGAACCAAGGTCCGGGGCGGCGGTCGGAACCAAGGTCCGGGGCGGCGGTCGGAACCAAGGTCCGGGGCGGCGGTCGGAACCAAGGTCCGGGTCGGCTGTCGGAACCAAGGTCCGGGGCGGCTGTCGGGACCAAGGTCCGGGGCGGCGGTCGGGACCAAGGTCCGGGGCGGCGGTCGGGACCAAGGTCCGGGGCGGCGGTCGGGACCAAGGTCCGGGGCGGCGGTCGGGACCAAGGTCCGGGGCGGCGGTCAGAACCAAGGTCCGGGGCGGCGGTCGGAACCAAGGTCCGGGGCGGCGGTCGGAACCAAGGTCCGGGGCGGCGGTCGGAACCAAGGTCCGGGGCGGCGGTCGGAACCAAGGTCCGGGGCGGCGGTCGGAACCATGGTCCGGGGCGGCGGTCGGAACCAAGGTCCGGGGCGGCGGTCGGAACCAAGGTCCGGGGCGGCGGTCGGAACCAAGGTCCGGGGCGGCGGTCGGAACCAAGGTCCGGGGCGGCGGTCGGAACCAAGGTCCGGGGCGGCGGTCGGAACCAAGGTCCGGGGCGGCGGTCGGAACCAAGGTCCGGGGCGGCGGTCGGAACCAAGGTCCGGGGCGGCGGTCGGAACCAAGGTCCGGGGCGGCGGTCGGAACCAAGGTCCGGGGCGGCGGTCGGAACCAAGGTCCGGGGCGGCGGTCGGAACCAAGGTCCGGGGCGGCGGTCGGAACCAAGGTCCGGGGCGGCGGTCGGAACCAAGGTCCGGGGCGGCGGTCGGAACCAAGGTCCGGGGCGGCGGTCGGAACCAAGGTCCGGGGCGGCGGTCGGAACCAAGGTCCGGGGCGGCGGTCGGAACCAAGGTCCGGGGCGGCGGTCGGAACCAAGGTCCGGGGCGGCGGTCGGAACCAAGGTCCGGGGCGGCGGTCGGAACCAAGGTCCGGGGCGGCGGTCGGAACCAAGGTCCGGGGCGGCGGTCGGGACCAAGGCCCGGGGCGGCGGTCGGGACCAAGGTCCGGGGCGGCGGTCGGGACCAAGGTCCGGGGCGGCGGTCGGGACCAAGGTCCGGGGCGGCGGTCGGGACCAAGGTCCGGGGCGGCGGTCGGGACCAAGATCCGGGGCGGCGGTCGGGACCAAGGTCCGGGGCGGCGGTCGGGACCAAGGTCCGGGGCGGCGGTCGGGACCAAGGTCCGGGGCGGCGGTCGGGACCAAGGTCCGGGGCGGCGTTCGGGACCAAGGTCCGGGGCGGCGGTCGGGACCAAGGTCCGGGGCGGCCGTCGGGACCAAGGTCCGGGGCGGCGGTCGGGACCAAGGTCCGGGGCGGCGGTCGGGACCAAGGTCCGGGGCGGCGGTCGGAAACGAGGTCCGGGGCGGCGGTCGGAAACGAGGTCCGGGGCGGCGGTCGGAAACGAGGTCCGGGGCGGCGGTCGGAAACGAGGTCCGGGGCGGCGGTCGGAAACGAGGTCCGAGGCGGCGGTCGGAACCGAGGTCCGGGGCGGCGGTCGGAAACGAGGTCCGGGGCGGCGGTCGGAAACGAGGTCCGGGGCGGCGGTCGGAAACGAGGTCCGGGGCGGCGGTCGGAAACGAGGTCCGGGGCGGCGGTCGGAACCGAGGTCCGGGGCGGCGGTCGGAAACGAGGTCCGGGGCGGCGGTCGGAAACGAGGTCCGGGGCGGCGGTCGGAAACGAGGTCCGGGGCGGCGGTCGGAAACGAGGTCCGGGGCGGCGGTCGGAACCGAGGTCCGGGGCGGCGGTCGGAAACGAGGTCCGGGGCGGCGGTCGGAAACGAGGTCCGGGGCGGCGGTCGGAAACGAGGTCCGGGCCGGCGGTCGGAAACGAGGTCCGGGGCGGCGGTCGGAAACGAGGTCCGGGGCGGCGGTCGGAAACGAGGTCCGGGGCGGCGGTCGGAAACGAGGTCCGGGGCGGCGGTCGGAAACGAGGTCCGGGGCGGCGGTCGGAAACGAGGTCCGGGGCGGCGGTCGGAAACGAGGTCCGGGGCGGCGGTCGGAAACGAGGTCCGGGGCGGCGGTCGGAAACGAGGTCCGGGGCGGCGGTCGGAACCGAGGTCCGGGGCGGCGGTCGGAACCGAGGTCCGGGGCGGCGGTCGGAACGGAGGTCCGGGGCGGCGGTCGGAACGGAGGTCCGGGGCGGCGGTCGGAACCGAGGTCCGGGGCGGCGGTCGGAACCGAGGTCTGGGGCCGCGGTCGGAACCGAGGTCCGGGGCGGCGGTCGGAAACGAGGTCCGGCGCGGCGGTCGGAACCAAGGTCCGGGCAGGCGCTCGGAATCAAGGTATAGGGTAGCGTTCTGAGCCGAGGTCCGAGGCGCTGGACGGAACCGAGGTCCGGGGTGCCGGTCGGAAACGAGGTCCGGGGCGGCGGTCGGAAACGAGGTCCGGGGCGGCGGTCGGAAACGAGGTCCGGGGCGGCGGTCGGAAACGAGGACCGGGGCGGCGGTCGGAAACGAGGTCCGGGGCGGCGGTCGGAAACGAGGTCCGGGGCGGCGGTCGGAAACGAGGTCCGGGGCGGCGGTCGGAACCGAGGTCCGGGGCGGCGGTCGGAACCGAGGTCCGGGGCGGCGGTCGGAACCGAGGTCCGGGGCGGCGGTCGGAACCGAGGTCCGGGGCGGCGGTCGGAACCGAGGTCCGGGGCGGCGGTCGGAAACGAGGTCCGGGGCGGCGGTCGGAAACGAGGTCCGGGGCGGCGATCGGAAACGAGGTCCGGGGCGGCGGTCGGAAACGAGGTCCGGGGCGGCGGTCGGATCCGAGGTCCGGGGCGGCGGTCGGAACCGAGGTCCGGGGCGGCGGTCGGAACCGAGGTCCGGGGCGGCGGTCGGAACCGAGGTCCGGGGCGGCGGTCGGAACCGAGGTCCGGGGCGGCGGTCGGAACCGAGGTCCGGGGCGGCGGTCGGAACCGAGGTCCGGGGCGGCGGTCGGAACCGAGGTCCGGGGCGGCGGTCGGAACCGAGGTCCGGGGCGGCGGTCGGAACCGAGGTCCAGGGCGGCGGTCGGAACCGAGGTCCGGGGCGGCGGTCGGAAACGAGGTCCGGGGCGGCGGTCGGAAACGAGGTCCGGGGCGGCGGTCGGAAACGAGGTCCGGGCGGCGGTCGGAAACGAGGTCCGGGGCGGCGGTCGGAAACGAGGTCCGGGGCGGCGGTCGGAACCGAGGTCCGGGGCGGCGGTCGGAACCGAGGTCCGGGGCGGCGGTCGGAACCGAGGTCCGGGGCGGCGGTCGGAACCAAGGTCCGGGGCGGCGGTCGGAACCAAGGTCCGGGGCGGCGGTCGGAACCAAGGTCCGGGGCGGCGGTCGGAACCAAGGTCCGGGGCGGCGGTCGGAACCAAGGTCCGGCGCGGCGGTCGGGACCAAGGTCCGGGGCGGCGGTCGGGACCAAGGTCCGGGGCGGCGGTCGGAACAAGGTCCGGGGCGGCGGTCGGGACCAAGGTCCGGGGCGGCGGTCGGGACCAAGGCCCGGGGCGGCGGTCGGGACCAAGGTCCGGGGCGGCGGTCGGGACCAAGGTCCGGGGCGGCGGTCGGGACCAAGGTCCGGGGCGGCGGTCGGGACCAAGGTCCGGGGCGGCGGTCGGGACCAAGGTCCGGGGCGGCGGTCGGGACCAAGGTCCGGGGCGGCGGTCGGGACCAAGGTCCGGGGCGGCGGTCGGGACCAAGGTCCGGGGCGGCGTTCGGGACCAAGGTCCGGGGCGGCGGTCGGGACCAAGGTCCGGGGCGGCGGTCGGGACCAAGGTCTGGGGCGGCGGTCGGGACCAAGGTCCGGGGCGGCGGTCGGGACCAAGGTCCGGGGCGGCGGTCGGAAACGAGGTCCGGGGCGGCGGTCGGAAACGAGGTCCGGGGCGGCGGTCGGAAACGAGGTCCGGGGCGGCGGTCGGAAACGAGGTCCGGGGCGGCGGTCGGAAACGAGGTCCGAGGCGGCGGTCGGAACCGAGGTCCGGGGCGGCGGTCGGAAACGAGGTCCGGGGCGGCGGTCGGAAACGAGGTCCGGGGCGGCGGTCGGAAACGAGGTCCGGGGCGGCGGTCGGAAACGAGGTCCGGGGCGGCGGTCGGAACCGAGGTCCGGGCGGCGGTCGGAAACGAGGTCCGGGGCGGCGGTCGGAAACGAGGTCCGGGGCGGCGGTCGGAAACGAGGTCCGGGCCGGCGGTCGGAAACGAGGTCCGGGGCGGCGGTCGGAAACGAGGTCCGGGGCGGCGGTCGGAAACGAGGTCCGGGGCGGCGGTCGGAAACGAGGTCCGGGGCGGCGGTCGGAAACGAGGTCCGGGGCGGCGGTCGGAAACGAGGTCCGGGGCGGCGGTCGGAAACGAGGTCCGGGGCGGCGGTCGGAAACGAGGTCCGGGGCGGCGGTCGGAAACGAGGTCCGGGGCGGCGGTCGGAAACGAGGTCCGGGGCGGCGGTCGGAACCGAGGTCCGGGGCGGCGGTCGGAACCGAGGTCCGGGGCGGCGGTCGGAACCGAGGTCCGGGGCGGCGGTCGGAACCGAGGTCCGGGGCGGCGGTCGGAACCGAGGTCCGGGGCGGCGGTCGGAACGGAGGTCCGGGGCGGCGGTCGGAACCGAGGTCCGGGGCGGCGGTCGGAACCGAGGTCTGGGGCCGCGGTCGGAACCGAGGTCCGGGGCGGCGGTCGGAAACGAGGTCCGGCGCGGCGGTCGGAACCAAGGTCCGGGCAGGCGCTCGGAATCAAGGTATAGGGTAGCGTTCTGAGCCGAGGTCCGAGGCGCTGGACGGAACCGAGGTCCGGGGTGCCGGTCGGAAACGAGGTCCGGGGCGGCGGTCGGAAACGAGGTCCGGGGCGGCGGTCGGAAACGAGGTCCGGGGCGGCGGTCGGAAACGAGGTCCGGGGCGGCGGTCGGAAACGAGGTCCGGGGCGGCGGTCGGAAACGAGGTCCGGGGCGGCGGTCGGAAACGAGGTCCGGGGCGGCGGTCGGAACCGAGGTCCGGGGCGGCGGTCGGAACCGAGGTCCGGGGCGGCGGTCGGAACCGAGGTCCGGGGCGGCGGTCGGAACCGAGGTCCGGGGCGGCGGTCGGAACCGAGGTCCGGGGCGGCGGTCGGAAACGAGGTCCGGGGCGGCGGTCGGAAACGAGGTCCGGGGCGGCGATCGGAAACGAGGTCCGGGGCGGCGGTCGGAAACGAGGTCCGGGGCGGCGGTCGGATCCGAGGTCCGGGGCGGCGGTCGGAACCGAGGTCCGGGGCGGCGGTCGGAACCGAGGTCCGGGGCGGCGGTCGGAACCGAGGTCCGGGGCGGCGGTCGGAACCGAGGTCCGGGGCGGCGGTCGGAACCGAGGTCCGGGGCGGCGGTCGGAACCGAGGTCCGGGGCGGCGGTCGGAACCGAGGTCCGGGGCGGCGGTCGGAACCAAGGTCCGGGGCAGCGGTCGGAACCGAGGTCCGGGGCGGCGGTCGGAACCGAGGTCCGGGGCGGCGGTCGGAAACGAGGTCCGGGGCGGCGGTCGGAAACGAGGTCCGGGGCGGCGGTCGGAAACGAGGTCCGGGGCGGCGGTCGGAAACGAGGTCCGGGGCGGCGGTCGGAAACGAGGTCCGGGGCGGCGGTCGGAACCGAGGTCCGGGGCGGCGGTCGGAACCGAGGTCCGGGGCGGCGGTCGGAACCGAGGTCCGGGGCGGCGGTCGGAACCGAGGTCCGGGGCGGCGGTCGGAACCGAGGTCCGGGGCGGCGGTCGGAACGGAGGTCCGGGGCGGCGGTCGGAACCGAGGTCCGGGGCGGCGGTCGGAACCGAGGTCTGGGGCCGCGGTCGGAACCGAGGTCCGGGGCGGCGGTCGGAAACGAGGTCCGGCGCGGTGGTCGGAACCAAGGCCCGGGCAGGCGCTCGGAATCAAGGTATGGGGTAGCGTTCTGAGCCGAGGTCCGAGGCGCTGGACGGAACCGAGGTCCGGGGTGCCGGTCGGAAACGAGGTCCGGGGCGGCGGTCGGAAACGAGGTCCGGGGCGGCGGTCGGAAACGAGGTCCGGGGCGGCGGTCGGAAACGAGGTCCGGGGCGGCGGTCGGAAACGAGGTCCGGGGCGGCGGTCGGAAACGAGGTCCGGGGCGGCGGTCGGAAACGAGGTCCGGGGCGGCGGTCGGAACCGAGGTCCGGGGCGGCGGTCGGAACCGAGGTCCGGGGCGGCGGTCGGAACCGAGGTCCGGGGCGGCGGTCGGAACCGAGGTCCGGGGCGGCGGTCGGAACTGAGGTCCGGGGCGGCGGTCGGAAACGAGGTCCGGGGCGGCGGTCGGAAACGAGGTCCGGGGCGACGGTCGGAAACGAGGTCCGGGGCGGCGGTCGGAACCGAGGTCCGGGGCGGCGGTCGGAAACGAGGTCCGGGGCGGCGGTCGGAAACGAGGTCCGGGGCGGCGGTCGGAAACGAGGTCCGGGGCGGCGGTCGGAAACGAGGTCCGGGGCGGCGGTCGGAAACGAGGTCCGGGGCGGCGGTCGGAAACGAGGTCCGGGGCGGCGGTCGGAAACGAGGTCCGGGGCGGCGGTCGGAACCGAGGTCCGGGGCGGCGGTCGGAACCGAGGTCCGGGGCGGCGGTCGGAACCGAGGTCCGGGGCGGCGGTCGGAACCGAGGTCCGGGGCGGCGGTCGGAAACGAGGTCCGGGGCGGCGGTCGGAAACGAGGTCCGGGGCGGCGGTCGGAAACGAGGTCCGGGGCGGCGGTCGGAAACGAGGTCCGGGGCGGCGGTCGGAAACGAGGTCCGAGGCGGCGGTCGGAACCGAGGTCCGGGGCGGCGGTCGGAAACGAGGTCCGGGGCGGCGGTCGGAAACGAGGTCCGGGGCGGCGGTCGGAAACGAGGTCCGGGGCGGCGGTCGGAAACGAGGTCCGGGGCGGCGGTCGGAACCGAGGTCCGGGGCGGCGGTCGGAAACGAGGTCCGGGGCGGCGGTCGGAAACGAGGTCCGGGGCGGCGGTCGGAAACGAGGTCCGGGGCGGCGGTCGGAAACGAGGTCCGGGGCGGCGGTCGGAAACGAGGTCCGGGGCGGCGGTCGGAAACGAGGTCCGGGGCGGCGGTCGGAAACGAGGTCCGGGGCGGCGGTCGGAAACGAGGTCCGGGGCGGCGGTCGGAAACGAGGTCCGGGGCGGCGGTCGGAAACGAGGTCCGGGGCGGCGGTCGGAAACGAGGTCCGGGGCGGCGGTCGGAAACGAGGTCCGGGGCGGCGGTCGGAAACGAGGTCCGGGGCGGCGGTCGGAAACGAGGTCCGGGGCGGCGGTCGGAACCGAGGTCCGGGGCGGCGGTCGGAACCGAGGTCCGGGGCGGCGGTCGGAACCGAGGTCCGGGGCGGCGGTCGGAACCGAGGTCCGGGGCGGCGGTCGGAACCGAGGTCCGGGGCGGCGGTCGGAACGGAGGTCCGGGGCGGCGGTCGGAACCGAGGTCCGGGGCGGCGGTCGGAACCGAGGTCTGGGGCCGCGGTCGGAACCGAGGTCCGGGGCGGCGGTCGGAAACGAGGTCCGGCGCGGCGGTCGGAACCAAGGTCCGGGCAGGCGCTCGGAATCAAGGTATAGGGTAGCGTTCTGAGCCGAGGTCCGAGGCGCTGGACGGAACCGAGGTCCGGGGTGCCGGTCGGAAACGAGGTCCGGGGCGGCGGTCGGAAACGAGGTCCGGGGCGGCGGTCGGAAACGAGGTCCGGGGCGGCGGTCGGAAACGAGGTCCGGGGCGGCGGTCGGAAACGAGGTCCGGGGCGGCGGTCGGAAACGAGGTCCGGGGCGGCGGTCGGAAACGAGGTCCGGGGCGGCGGTCGGAACCGAGGTCCGGGGCGGCGGTCGGAACCGAGGTCCGGGGCGGCGGTCGGAACCGAGGTCCGGGGCGGCGGTCGGAACCGAGGTCCGGGGCGGCGGTCGGAACCGAGGTCCGGGGCGGCGGTCGGAAACGAGGTCCGGGGCGGCGGTCGGAAACGAGGTCCGGGGCGGCGATCGGAAACGAGGTCCGGGGCGGCGGTCGGAAACGAGGTCCGGGGCGGCGGTCGGATCCGAGGTCCGGGGCGGCGGTCGGAACCGAGGTCCGGGGCGGCGGTCGGAACCGAGGTCCGGGGCGGCGGTCGGAACCGAGGTCCGGGGCGGCGGTCGGAACCGAGGTCCGGGGCGGCGGTCGGAACCGAGGTCCGGGGCGGCGGTCGGAACCGAGGTCCGGGGCGGCGGTCGGAACCGAGGTCCGGGGCGGCGGTCGGAACCGAGGTCCGGGGCGGCGGTCGGAACCGAGGTCCGGGGCGGCGGTCGGAACCGAGGTCCGGGGCGGCGGTCGGAAACGAGGTCCGGGGCGGCGGTCGGAAACGAGGTCCGGGGCGGCGGTCGGAAACGAGGTCCGGGGCGGCGGTCGGAAACGAGGTCCGGGGCGGCGGTCGGAAACGAGGTCCGGGGCGGCGGTCGGAAACGAGGTCCGGGGCGACGGTCGGAAACGAGGTCCGGGGCGGCGGTCGGAAACGAGGTCCGGGGCGGCGGTCGGAACCGAGGTCCGGGGCGGCGGTCGGAAACGAGGTCCGGGGCGGCGGTCGGAAACGAGGTCCGGGGCGGCGGTCGGAAACGAGGTCCGGGGCGGCGGTCGGAAACGAGGTCCGGGGCGGCGGTCGGAACCGAGGTCCGGGGCGGCGGTCGGAAACGAGGTCCGGGGCGGCGGTCGGAAACGAGGTCCGGGGCGGCGGTCGGAAACGAGGACCGGGGCGGCGGTCGGAAACGAGGTCCGGGCCGGCGGTCGGAAACGAGGTCCGGGGCGGCGGTCGGAAACGAGGTACGGGGCGGCGGTCGGAAACGAGGTCCGGGGCGGCGGTCGGAAACGAGGTCCGGGGCGGCGGTCGGAAACGAGGTCCGGGGAGGCGGTCGGAAACGAGGTCCGGGGCGGCGGTCGGAAACGAGGTCCGGGGCGGCGGTCGGAAACGAGGTCCGGGGCGGCGGTCGGAAACGAGGTCCGGGGCGGCGGTCGGAAACGAGGTCCGGGGCGGCGGTCGGAACCGAGGTCCGGGGCGGCGGTCGGAACCGAGGTCCGGGGCGGCGGTCGGAACCGAGGTCCGGGGCGGCGGTCGGAACCGAGGTCCGGGGCGGCGGTCGGAACCGAGGTCCGGGGCGGCGGTCGGAACCGAGGTCCGGGGCGGCGGTCGGAAACGAGGTCCGGGGCGGCGGTCGGAAACGAGGTCCGGGGCGGCGGTCGGAAACGAGGTCCGGGGCGGCGGTCGGAACCGAGGTCCGGGGCGTCGGTCGGAACCGAGGTCCGGGGCGGCGGTCGGAACCGAGGTCCGGGGCGGCGGTCGGAACCGAGGTCCGGGGCGGCGGTCGGAACCGAGGTCCGGGGCGGCGGTCGGAAACGAGGTCCGGGCCGGCGGTCGGAAACGAGGTCCGGGGCGGCGGTCGGAAACGAGGTCCGGGGCGGCGGTCGGAAACGAGGTCCGGGGCGGCGGTCGGAAACGAGGTCCGGGGCGGCGGTCGGAAACGAGGTCCGGGGCGGCGGTCGGAAACGAGGTCCGGGGCGGCGGTCGGAAACGAGGTCCGGGGCGGCGGTCGGAAACGAGGTCCGGGGCGGCGGTCGGAAACGAGGTCCGGGGCGGCGGTCGGAAACGAGGTCCGGGGCGGCGGTCGGAACCGAGGTCCGGGGCGGCGGTCGGAACCGAGGTCCGGGGCGGCGGTCGGAACCGAGGTCCGGGGCGGCGGTCGGAACCGAGGTCCGGGGCGGCGGTCGGAACCGAGGTCCGGGGCGGCGGTCGGAACGGAGGTCCGGGGCGGCGGTCGGAACCGAGGTCCGGGGCGGCGGTCGGAACCGAGGTCTGGGGCCGCGGTCGGAACCGAGGTCCGGGGCGGCGGTCGGAAACGAGGTCCGGCGCGGTGGTCGGAACCAAGGTCCGGGCAGGCGCTCGGAATCAAGGTATCGGGTAGCGTTCTGAGCCGAGGTCCGAGGCGCTGGACGGAACCGAGGTCCGGGGTGCCGGTCGGAAACGAGGTCCGGGGCGGCGGTCGGAAACGAGGTCCGGGGCGGCGGTCGGAAACGAGGTCCGGGGCGGCGGTCGGAAACGAGGTCCGGGGCGGCGGTCGGAAACGAGGTCCGGGGCGGCGGTCGGAAACGAGGTCCGGGGCGGCGGTCGGAAACGAGGTCCGGGGCGGCGGTCGGAACCGAGGTCCGGGGCGGCGGTCGGAACCGAGGTCCGGGGCGGCGGTCGGAACCGAGGTCCGGGGCGGCGGTCGGAACCGAGGTCCGGGGCGGCGGTCGGAACCGAGGTCCGGGGCGGCGGTCGGAAACGAGGTCCGGGGCGGCGGTCGGAAACGAGGTCCGGGGCGACGGTCGGAAACGAGGTCCGGGGCGGCGGTCGGAACCGAGGTCCGGGGCGGCGGTCGGAAACGAGGTCCGGGGCGGCGGTCGGAAACGAGGTCCGGGGCGGCGGTCGGAAACGAGGTCCGGGGCGGCGGTCGGAAACGAGGTCCGGGGCGGCGGTCGGAACCGAGGTCCGGGGCGGCGGTCGGAAACGAGGTCCGGGGCGGCGGTCGGAAACGAGGTCCGGGGCGGCGGTCGGAAACGAGGTCCGGGGCGGCGGTCGGAAACGAGGTCCGGGGCGGCGGTCGGAACCGAGGTCCGGGGCGGCGGTCGGAACCGAGGTCCGGGGCGGCGGTCGGAACCGAGGTCCGGGGCGGCGGTCGGAACCGAGGTCCGGGGCGGAAACCGAGGTCCGGGGCGGCGGGTCGGAACCGAGGTCCGGGGCGGCGGTCGGAACCGAGGTCCGGGGGCGGTCGGAACGAGGTCCGGGGCGCGGTCGGAACCGAGGTCCGGGGCGGCGGTCGGAACCGAGGTCCGGGGCGGCGGTCTGAGTATAACCGAGGTCCGGGGCGGCGGTCGGAACCGAGGTCCGGGGCGGCGGTCGGAAACGAGGTCCGGGGCGGCGGTCGGATAACCGAGGTCCGGGGCGGCGGTCGGAAACCGAGGTCCGGGGCGGCGGTCGGAAACCGAGGTCCGGGGCGGCGGTCGGAAACGAGGTCCGGGGCGGCGGTCGGAAACGAGGTCCGGGGCGGCGGTCGGAAACGAGGTCCGGGGCGGCGGTCGGAAACGAGGTCCGGGGCGGCGGTCGGAAACGAGGTCCGGGGCGGCGGTCGGAAACGAGGTCCGGGGCGGCGGTCGGAAACGAGGTCCGGGGCGGCGGTCGGAAACGAGGTCCGGGGCGGCGGTCGGAAACGAGGTCCGGGGCGGCGGTCGGAAACGAGGTCCGGGGCGGCGGTCGGAAACGAGGTCCGGGGCGGCGGTCGGAAACGAGGTCCGGGGCGGCGGTCGGAAACGAGGTCCGGGGCGGCGGTCGGAAACGAGGTCCGGGGCGGCGGTCGGAAACGAGGTCCGGGGCGGCGGTCGGAACGAGGTCCGGGGCGGCGGTCGGAACCGAGGTCCGGGGCGGCGGTCGGAAACGAGGTCCGGGGCGGCGGTCGGAAACGAGGTCCGGGGCGGCGGTCGGAAACGAGGTCCGGGGCGGCGGTCGGAAACGAGGTCCGGGGCGGCGGTCGGAAACGAGGTCCGGGGCGGCGGTCGGAAACGAGGTCCGGGGCGGCGGTCGGAAACGAGGTCCGGGGCGGCGGTCGGAAACGAGGTCCGGGGCGGCGGTCGGAAACGAGGTCCGGGGCGGCGGTCGGAAACGAGGTCCGGGGCGGCGGTCGGAACCGAGGTCCGGGGCGGCGGTCGGAAACCGAGGTCCGGGGCGGCGGTCGGAAACGAGGTCCGGGGCGGCGGTCGGAACCGAGGTCCGGGGCGGCGGTCGGAACCGAGGTCCGGGGCGGCGGTCGGAACCGAGGTCCGGGGCGGCGGTCGGAACCGAGGTCCGGGGCGGCGGTCGGAACCGAGGTCCGGGGCGGCGGTCGGAACCGAGGTCCGGGGCGGCGGTCGGAACGAGGTCCGGGGCGGCGGTCGGAAACGAGGTCCGGGGCGGCGGTCGGAAACGAGGTCCGGGGCGGCGGTCGGAAACGAGGTCCGGGGCGGCGGTCGGAAACGAGGTCCGGGGCGGCGGTCGGAAACGAGGTCCGGGGCGGCGGTCGGAAACGAGGTCCGGGGCGGCGGTCGGAAACGAGGTCCGGGGCGGCGGTCGGAACCGAGGTCCGGGGCGGCGGTCGGAACCGAGGTCCGGGGCGGCGGTCGGAACCGAGGTCCGGGGCGGCGGTCGGAACCGAGGTCCGGGGCGGCGGTCGGAACCGAGGTCCGGGGCGGCGGTCGGAACGGAGGTCCGGGGCGGCGGTCGGAACCGAGGTCCGGGGCGGCGGTCGGAACCGAGGGTCCTGGGGCCGGCGGTCGGAACCGAGGTCCGGGGCGGCGGTCGGAAACGAGGTCCGGCGCGGCGGTCGGAACCAAGGTCCGGGCAGGCGCTCGGAATCAAGGTATGGGGTAGCGTTCTGAGCCGAGGTCCGAGGCGCTGGACGGAACCGAGGTCCGGGGTGCCGGTCGGAAACGAGGTCCGGGGCGGCGGTCGGAAACGAGGTCCGGGGCGGCGGTCGGAAACGAGGTCCGGGGCGGCGGTCGGAAACGAGGTCCGGGGCGGCGGTCGGAAACGAGGTCCGGGGCGGCGGTCGGAAACGAGGTCCGGGGCGGCGGTCGGAAACGAGGTCCGGGGCGGCGGTCGGAACCGAGGTCCGGGGCGGCGGTCGGAACCGAGGTCCGGGGCGGCGGTCGGAACCGAGGTCCGGGGCGGCGGTCGGAACCGAGGTCCGGGGCGGCGGTCGGAACCGAGGTCCGGGGCGGCGGTCGGAAACGAGGTCCGGGGCGGCGGTCGGAAACGAGGTCCGGGGCGGCGGTCGGAAACGAGGTCCGGGGCGGCGGTCGGAACCGAGGTCCGGGGCGGCGGTCGGAAACGAGGTCCGGGGCGGCGGTCGGAAACGAGGTCCGGGGCGGCGGTCGGAAACGAGGTCCGGGGCGGCGGTCGGAAACGAGGTCCGGGCCGGCGGTCGGAAACGAGGTCCGGGGCGGCGGTCGGAAACGAGGTCCGGGGCGGCGGTCGGAAACGAGGTCCGGGGCGGCGGTCGGAAACGAGGTCCGGGGCGGCGGTCGGAAACGAGGTCCGGGGAGGCGGTCGGAAACGAGGTCCGGGGCGGCGGTCGGAAACGAGGTCCGGGGCGGCGGTCGGAAACGAGGTCCGGGGCGGCGGTCGGAAACGAGGTCCGGGGCGGCGGTCGGAAACGAGGTCCGGGGCGGCGGTCGGAACCGAGGTCCGGGGCGGCGGTCGGAACCGAGGTCCGGGGCGGCGGTCGGAACCGAGGTCCGGGGCGGCGGTCGGAACCGAGGTCCGGGGCGGCGGTCGGAACCGAGGTCCGGGGCGGCGGTCGGAACCGAGGTCCGGGGCGGCGGTCGGAAACGAGGTCCGGGGCGGCGGTCGGAAACGAGGTCCGGGGCGGCGGTCGGAAACGAGGTCCGGGGCGGCGGTCGGAACCGAGGTCCGGGGCGTCGGTCGGAACCGAGGTCCGGGGCGGCGGTCGGAACCGAGGTCCGGGGCGGCGGTCGGAACCGAGGTCCGGGGCGGCGGTCGGAACCGAGGTCTGGGGCCGCGGTCGGAACCGAGGTCCGGGGCGGCGGTCGGAACCAAGGTCCGGGGCGGCGGTCGGAACCAAGGTCCGGGCAGGCGCTCGGAATCAAGGTATGGGGAAGCGTTCTGAGCCGAGGTCCGAGGCGCTGGACGGAACCGAGGTCCGGGGTGCCGGTCGGAAACGAGGTCCGGGGCGGCGGTCGGAAACGAGGTCCGGGGCGGCGGTCGGAAACGAGGTCCGGGGCGGCGGTCGGAAACGAGGTCCGGGGCGGCGGTCGGAAACGAGGTCCGGGGCGGCGGTCGGAAACGAGGTCCGGGGCGGCGGTCGGAACCGAGGTCCGGGGCGGCGGTCGGAACCGAGGTCCGGGGCGGCGGTCGGAACCGAGGTCCGGGGCGGCGGTCGGAACCGAGGTCCGGGGCGGCGGTCGGAACCGAGGTCCGGGGCGGCGGTCGGAACCGAGGTCCGGGGCGGCGGTCGGAACCGAGGTCCGGGGCGGCGGTCGGAAACGAGGTCCGGGGCGGCGGTCGGAAACGAGGTCCGGGGCGGCGGTCGGAAACGAGGTCCGGGGTGGCGGTCGGAAACGAGGTCCGGGGCGGCGGTCGGATCCGAGGTCCGGGGCGGCGGTCGGAACCGAGGTCCGGGGCGGCGGTCGGAACCGAGGTCCGGGGCGGCGGTCGGAACCGAGGTCCGGGGCGGCGGTCGGAACCGAGGTCCGGGGCGGCGGTCGGAACCGAGGTCCGGGGCGGCGGTCGGAACCGAGGTCCGGGGCGGCGGTCGGAACCGAGGTCCGGGGCGGCGGTCGGAACCGAGGTCCGGGGCGGCGGTCGGAACCGAGGTCCGGGGCGGCGGTCGGAACCGAGGTCCGGGGCGGCGGTCGGAAACGAGGTCCGGGGCGGCGGTCGGAAACGAGGTCCGGGGCGGCGGTCGGAAACGAGGTCCGGGGCGGCGGTCGGAAACGAGGTCCGGGGCGGCGGTCGGAAACGAGGTCCGGGGCGGCGGTCGGAAACGAGTTCCGGGGCGGCGGTCGGAAACGAGGTCCGGGGCGGCGGTCGGAAACGAGGTCCGGGGCGGCGGTCGGAAACGAGGTCCGGGGCGGCGGTCGGAACCGAGGTCCGGGGCGGCGGTCGGAACCGAGGTCCGGGGCGGCGGTCGGAACCGAGGTCCGGGGCGGCGGTCGGAACCGAGGTCCGGGGCGGCGGTCGGAACCGAGGTCCGGGGCGGCGGTCGGAAACGAGGTCCGGGGCGGCGGTCGGAAACGAGGTCCGGGGCGGCGATCGGAAACGAGGTCCGGGGCGGCGGTCGGAAACGAGGTCCGGGGCGGCGTTCGGATCCGAGGTCCGGGGCGGCGGTCGGAACCGAGGTCCGGGGCGGCGGTCGGAACCGAGGTCCGGGGCGGCGGTCGGAAACGAGGTCCGGGGCGGCGGTCGGAACCAAGGTCCGGGGCGGCGGTCGGAACCAAGGTCCGGGCAGGCGCTCGGAATCAAGGTATGGGGAAGCGTTCTGAGCCGAGGTCCGAGGCGCTGGACGGAACCGAGGTCCGGGGTGCCGGTCGGAAACGAGGTCCGGGGCGGCGGTCGGAAACGAGGTCCGGGGCGGCGGTCGGAAACGAGGTCCGGGGCGGCGGTCGGAAACGAGGTCCGGGGCGGCGGTCGGAAACGAGGTCCGGGGCGGCGGTCGGAAACGAGGTCCGGGGCGGCGGTCGGAACCGAGGTCCGGGGCGGCGGTCGGAACCGAGGTCCGGGGCGGCGGTCGGAACCGAGGTCCGGGGCGGCGGTCGGAACCGAGGTCCGGGGCGGCGGTCGGAACCGAGGTCCGGGGCGGCGGTCGGAACCGAGGTCCGGGGCGGCGGTCGGAACCGAGGTCCGGGGCAGCGGTCGGAAACGAGGTCCGGGGCGGCGGTCGGAAACGAGGTCCGGGGTGGCAGTCGGAAACGAGGTCCGGGGCGGCGGTCGGAAACGAGGTCCGGGGCGGCGCTCGGAAACGAGGTCCGGGGCGGCGGTCGGAACCGAGGTCCGGGGTGGCGGTCGGTACCGAGGTCCGGGCTGGCATTCGGAACCGAGGTCCGGGGCGGCGGTCGGAACCGAGGTCCGGGGCGGCGGTCGGAACCGAGGTCCGGGGCGGCGGTCGGAACCGAGGTCCGGGGCGGCGGTCGGAACCGAGGTCCGGGGCGGCGGTCGGAACCGAGGTCCGGGGCGGCGGTCGGAACCGAGGTCCGGGGCGGCGGTCGGAACCGAGGTCCGGGGCGGCGGTCGGAACCGAGGTCCGGGGCGGCGGTCGGAACCGAGGTCCGGGGCGGCGGTCGGAACCGAGGTCCGGGGCGGCGGTCGGAACCGAGGTCCGGGGCGGCGGTCGGAACCGAGGTCCGGGGCGGCGGTCGGAACCGAGGTCCGGGGCGGCGGTCGGAACCGAGGTCCGGGGCCGCGGTCGGAACCGAGTTCCGGGGCCGCGGTCGGAACCGAGGTCCGGGGCGGCGGTCGAACCGAGGTCCGGGGCGGCGGTCGGAACCGAGGTCCGGGGCGGCGGTCGGAACCGAGGTCCGGGGCGGCGGTCGGAACCGAGGTCCGGGGCGGCGGTCGGAACCGAGGTCCGGGGCGGCGGTCGGAACCGAGGTCCGGGGCGGCGGTCGGAACCGAGGTCCGGGGCGGCGGTCGGAACCGAGGTCTGGGGCCGCGGTCGGAACCGAGGTCCGGGGCGGCGGTCGGAAACGAGGTCCGGCGCGGCGGTCGGAACCAAGGTCCGGGCAGGCGCTCGGAATCAAGGTATAGGGTAGCGTTCTGAGCCGAGGTCCGAGGCGCTGGACGGAACCGAGGTCCGGGGTGCCGGTCGGGAAACGAGGTCCGGGGCGGCGGTCGGAAACGAGGTCCGGGGCGGCGGTCGGAAACGAGGTCCGGGGCGGCGGTCGGAAACGAGGTCCGGGGCGGCGGTCGGAAACGAGGTCCGGGGCGGCGGTCGGAAACGAGGTCCGGGGCGGCGGTCGGAAACGAGGTCCGGGGCGGCGGTCGGAACCGAGGTCCGGGGCGGCGGTCGGAACCGAGGTCCGGGGCGGCGGTCGGAACCGAGGTCCGGGGCGGCGGTCGGAACCGAGGTCCGGGGCGGCGGTCGGAACCGAGGTCCGGGGCGGCGGTCGGAAACGAGGTCCGGGGCGGCGGTCGGAAACGAGGTCCGGGGCGGCGATCGGAAACGAGGTCCGGGGCGGCGGTCGGAAACGAGGTCCGGGGCGGCGGTCGGATCCGAGGTCCGGGGCGGCGGTCGGAACCGAGGTCCGGGGCGGCGGTCGGAACCGAGGTCCGGGGCGGCGGTCGGAACCGAGGTCCGGGGCGGCGGTCGGAACCGAGGTCCGGGGCGGCGGTCGGAACCGAGGTCCGGGGCGGCGGTCGGAACCGAGGTCCGGGGCGGCGGTCGGAACCGAGGTCCGGGGCGGCGGTCGGAACCGAGGTCCAGGGCGGCGGTCGGAACCGAGGTCCGGGGCGGCGGTCGGAACCGAGGTCCGGGGCGGCGGTCGGAAACGAGGTCCGGGGCGGCGGTCGGAAACGAGGTCCGGGGCGGCGGTCGGAAACGAGGTCCGGGGCGGCGGTCGGAAACGAGGTCAGGGGCGGCGGTCGGAAACGAGGGTCCGGGAGCGGCGGTCGGAAACGAGGTCCGGGGCGACGGTCGGAAACGAGGTCCGGGGCGGCGGTCG
>NW_027592002.1:0-66041 GCF_964213995.1 Mustelus asterias
AAATATAAACGGCATCATAATCTCTGTAAACTACTCAGTTTCCTTTAATTGACTGGTACTGGAGTGTGAAAAGACTACAATGTGACCAGCACATATTCACTTTGCAAAAGCGAGTCACAATCTAAGAGATGAATCATAACGAGTGCATGATACATGCTGAATTCCAAGATCACAGCATTCCCGTGAACCATCGAACCCATGGCAGTGCAGAAGGAGGCCCTACGGCCCATCGAGTCTGCACCGACTCTCTGACAGAGCATCTTATCTGCATTGGAATGATCCGGGTACATGTTTTCTTTTAAGACCAAAGTTAATATTTAAATGTGAAGACCTGAACGCCTCTCAATGCACAAATATTGTTCGTTTCAACATCACTTCCTGCAAACTTTAACATAAATCTGTTTGTTCTGTATCAGGATATGTCCCTAAATATTACAGTGAGGTTAACAAACTTCATTGAACTTTTTGCCATTCATCTCCTCCAATAAATTCGTGAGGTGATTGATTAAGCGCTAAAATAATTCACTCAGTTTGTTTCAAGCTTGAGAATACTTGAAACATAGAGTGCAAAATCACTGGGGACTTCATTGGGGCAGCACAGTGGTCAGCACTGCTACCTCACAGCGCCAGGGACCCAGGTTCGATTCCCGGCTTGGGACACTGTGTGGAGTTTGCATGTTCTCCCCCATATCAGCGTGTGTTTTGTCCGGGTGCTCCGGTTTCCTCCCACAGTATGAAAGACGTGCCGATTGCAGTGCAGAAGGTGTCTATTCGGCCCTTCACGCCTGCACTGACCACAAACCCACCCAGCCCCCATGCCGGTAATCCCTCTTTACCCTTGCTAGTGCCCCCTGGCACTGAGGGGGAATTTAGGCATGGCCAATCCACCTAACCCGCACATCTTTGGAGTGTGGGAGGAAGCTGGGGCACCCGGAGGAAACCCACGCAGACACGGGGAGAACGTGCAGACATCACACAGACAGTGATCCAAGTTGGGAATTGAACCCGGGTTCCTGTGCTGTGAGGCAGTAGTGCTACCATTGTGTCACGGTATGGTCCAGTCATTCACTGGCGCTTGAGACCTTGCAATGTAATCAGAACCTGTCTGATACAGTAAACAATAAATCACATTCTAAAAGATTTATCACAAACTGTGCATCAAATGCTGCTATCCCAGAGTGGTTAGCACTGCTGCATCACAGCGCCAGGGACCTGGGTTTGATTCTTGGCTTGGGTCAGTGTCTGTGCTGAATCTGCATGTTGATATAGAATAGTCATAGAATCCCTACACAGCAGAAGGAGGCCATGCAGCCCATCACATCTGCACCGACCACAATCCCACACAGACCCTGTCCCCGCAACCCCACATATCTATTCTGCTAGTCCTCCTGACACTCAGGGGTAATGTAGCGTGACCAATCCACGTAACCCAGACATCTTTGGCGTGTGGGAGGAAAGCGGAACACCCGGAGGAAACCCATACAGACAGGGGGAGAACATGCAGACTCCGCACAGAGAGCGACCCAAGGCTGGAATTGAACACGGGTCCCTGGCGCTGTGAGACGGCACTGCTAACCACTGTGCCACCGTGCCGCGTTGTCCCCATGTCTGTGTCTCCATGGGTTTCCTCCGGGTGCTCTGGTTTCCTCCCACAGTCCGACCAACGTGCTGGTTAGATGTATTGGCCATGCAAAATTGTCCCTCAGTGGAAGAACAAATGTAGGGGGGACGTATACAATAAATGGCAGAGCCATCAAGAGTATAGAAACACAGAGGGACCTCGGTGTGCAAGTCCACAAATCCTTGAAGGCGGCAGTAGAGGTGGAGAAGGTGGTGAAGAAGGAATATGGCATGCTTTCCTTGATAGGACGGGGTATAGAGTATAAAAGCTGGAGTCTGATGTGGCAGTTGTACAGAACGCTGGTTAGTCCACATTTGGAATATTGCATCCATTTCTGGTCGCCACACTACTGGGGCGGCACGGTAGCACAGTGGTTAGCACTGCTGCTTCACAGCTCCAGGGTCCTGGGTTCGATTCCCGGCTCGGGTCACTGTCTGTGTGGAGTTTGCACATTCTCCTCGTGTCTGCGTGGGTTTCCTCCGGGTGCTCTGGTTTCCTCCCACAGTCCAAAGATGTGCGGGTTAGGTTGATTGGCCAGGTTAAAGAAATTGCCCCTTAGAGTCCTGGGATGCGTAGGTTAGAGGGATTAGCAGGTAAAATATGTGAGGGTAGGGCCTGGGTGGGATTGTGGTCGGTGCAGACTCGATGGGCCGAATGGCCTCCTTCTGCACTGTAGGGTTTCTATGATTTCTACCAGGAGGACGTGGAGGCTTTAAAGAGAGTGCAGAGAAGGTTTGCCAGGATGTTGCCTGGTAGGGAGGGTCTTAGATATGAGGGGAGATTTGGTGAGCTGGGCTTGTTCTCCCTGGAAAGACGGAGAATGAGGGGAGACCTAATAGAGGTGTACAAAATTATGAAGGGTATAGATAGAGTGAACAGTGGGAAGCTTTTTCCCAGGTCGGAGGTGACGATCACGAGGGGTCACGGGCTCAAGGTGAGAGCGGCGAGGTATAACTCAGACATCAGAGGGACGTTTTTTACACAGAGGGTGGTGGGGCCTGGAATGCGCTGCCAAGTAGGGTGGTGGAGGCAGACACGCTGGCATCATTTAAGACTTACCTGGATAGTCACATGAGCAGTCTGGGAATGGAGGGATACAAACGAATGGTCTAGTTGGACCAAGGAGCGGCACAGGCTTGGAGGGCCGAAGGGCCTGTTTCCTGTGCTGTACTGATCTTTGTTCTTTGTACTCGAACAGGTGCCGGAGTGTGGCGACTATGGGATTTTCACAACGTCATTGCTGTGCTAATGTAAGCCGACATGTGACACGAATAAATAAACTTATCTCAAACAATGACGAGACAGAGTACAGGAATGAGATAGGGAATCTGGTGAACTGGTGCAGCCACAGTAATCCCTCCCTCAATGTCAGCAAAATGAAGGAGATTGTCATCGACTTCAGGAAGCGTAAAGGAGAACATGCCCCTGTCTACATCAATGGGGACGAAGAAGAAAGGGTCAAGAAATTCAAGTTTTTAGTGTCCAGAACACCAACAACCTGTCCTGATCCCCACATGCCGACACTATAGTTCAGAAAGCCCACCAACGCCTCTTACTTTCTCAGAAGACTGAGGAAATTTGGCATGTCAGCTCCGAATCTCAGTAACTTCTACAGATGCATTCTTTCTGGTTGGGTCACAGCTTGGTGTGTCTCCTGCTCTGCCCAAGACTGTAAGGAAGTACAAAAGGTTTTGAATGTAGCCCAATCCATCACGCAAACCAGCCTCGCATCCATTGACTCTGTCTATACTTCCCGCTGTCTCGGCTACGCATCCAGCATTATTAAGGACCCCACGTACCCGGGACATTCTCTCTTCCACCTTCTTTCTTCGGGAAAAAGATACAAAAATCTGAGGTCACGTATCAATCGACTGAAGAACAGCTTCTTCTCTGCTGCTGTCAGACTTTTGAATTGACTTACCTCGCATTTAGTTGATCTTTCTCTGCACCCGAGCTATGACTGTGACACTACATTCTGCACTCTCTCCTTTCCTTCTCTATGTTTTGTCTGTATCGCGCGCAAGAAACAATACTTTTCATTATATATTAATAAATGTGACAATAATAAATCAAATCAAATCCAGATAAGCTGAAAATTAAGCTCACATCAATTTTGTGAAGCCCTTTCAGTCCCAGCAAGTCATTTGCAGTTGTCTTATTTACCAAACGGTTGCTACTTATCCGTTTGAGACATTAATATTCAAAAGAAAACAAGAATAAATGACCTTCTTGTTGCCAGGATCTGAGATATAGTGTTGATCTAAAAGGTAACTCAGTAAAAAGAAAGGTAATTCGACAAGAAAACCAGATGAATGGGAAATCGAATAGCTTTTTCCATAATTCACACAGACCCATAATTTGCAAAATCGTGGTTACATGATGCAGTCATATAACAAAGTGAATTTTAAATTGTATCTCTGCAAATCATCTTAATTTGGATTGCTCATCCACACAGACCACGATTCCAGCTGTGGAAACTCTTTTAATTCATATCATTCATTCTCTCTCTCTATATTTGTTTACCCAACAATAATAAGATCAGATAGTCTGAGACTAGGTGACACAGTGGTTAGTGCTGCTCCCTCACAGCGTCAGAGACCAGGGTTCGCTTCCCGGCTTGGGTTACTGTCTGTGCGGAGTCTGACTGTTGTCCCCCATGTCATAGAGTCAGAGAGGTTTACAGCATGGAAACAGGCCCTTCAGCCCAACTGGTCCATGCCACCTTTTTTTAACTACTCAGCTACTCCCAATTGCCTGTATTTGGCCCATATCCCTCTATACCCATCTTACCCATGTAACTGTCTAAATGCTTCTTAAAAGACAAAATTGTATCCGCCTCTGCTACTGCCTCTGGCAGCTTCTTCCAGACATTCACCGCCCTCTGTGTGAAACAATTGTCCCTCTGGGCCTTTTTGCATCTCTCCCCTCTCACCTTAAAGCTATGTCCTCTACGTTTGGAGTCCCCTACCTTCGGGAAAAGATGTGGACTATCTGGGGCGGCACAGTGGCACAGTGGTTAGCACTGCTGCTTCACAGCACCAGGGACCCGGGTTCAATTCTGGTCTCACGTCACTGACTGTGTAGAGTTGGCACATTCTCCCTGTGTCTGCGTGGGTTTCCTCCGGGTGCTCCGATTTCCTCCCACATTCCAAAGATGTGTGGGTTAGGTTGATTGGCCATGCTAAATTGACCCTAGTGTCAGGAGAATTAGCAGGGATATGTGGGGTTATGGGAATAGGGCCTGGGTGGGATTGTGGTCGGTGCAGACTTGATGGGCCGAATAGCCTCCTTCTGCACACCAGGGATTCTGTGATTTGATGTTTAACACAGAAGTGAATTTGAAACATTATTTCTGTTTTCCTCCCCAGACAAACACGTTCTTTCCTGGCTGGTCTTTCGGGGCGTGGTTGTTGTTTGCGCTTAGAATCTGCTTCAGCACTTGATGTAACATCAACCCAGTCGTTGCATAAGCAGTAACACCGAATATATCATTGTAGAGGACATCAACTCACTTCCTGCGACCTTCATTGCAGCTGAATATCACATGAAGCAACTAGAGCAGCATCACCTTCTGAGAAATGAAGACCAGAGTGCGATTGTAAACTGTCAACATTTTTAAAATCTTAAGGAGACATTCGACCTTCGGCATTTGTTGAAACTTCTTTTTGTAAAAGTCTTTGAAGAACAATGAGCCAAACTGTCGTGGAAACTGCATTTTATTTCAGGATTTGAATATTTCAAGCAGCCTCATTGTAAGGTTTACTAGTTCCTCAACAGAAAACAGAAGATTCATTCCTGAAACATTACACTGTGCATCACATCATTGAGCTGACAGCAAATCAGCATCATGACATTGCTGTTTTAACGGGGGAATTTGGCCGAAAAATCTCTTATTTATAATGTCGTGCGGAATAAAAAAAGACGTTCCTTCTCATTTTAAACATCGCCATCTGTGAAACATGGGAGCTAAAAAAAACATAGCACGGGAGTTATTCATGACGATGCTTTGTCCGTCAGGCTCCCTTCTCATTTCTCATTCTGAAACCATCCAGTAAATCCCGGTGGCCACATGATGGTTTTGCCTTGTTAAATGTTGCATTATTTTGGGTTGAATGGAATCCAGTGGTTCAGTTCTGTTTTTGCATTGGCTTCAAGCGGATCGAGTTTATACAGCTTTACATTCCATGGCATGACTTGAGCTGAGCTCAAAGCAGGTTGGACGGTTGAGTTCAGTTGAACGGTAAGATGTCACAGCAATTTCATTGCAATGTTAATGTAAGCCGACTTGTGACACTAATAAATAAACTTTTAAACTAACATTTTTATTAAAGACAACCTTTCTTGATTAGTGCCCTGCACCCTAACAGCCTCTCCACCTACAGGGAAACATCTACACTCGAGATACAGAATTTCAGTGACTCCCTATTCACAGGATAATATATCGACATATCGATTGTGGTCCTTCAGTACTTTTCCATTCACAGAGATATACGTTCTAAATATGTCTCTTTGCGCATCTCTATCCACACCTCCCATCCATTGACTCTGTCTACACTTCCCGCTGCCTCGGAAAAGCAGCCGGCATAATCAAGGACCCCACACACGCCGGGCATTCTCCCTCCCACCTTCTTCCATCAGGTGACCTCCGTCTGAGGTCATGTACCAACCAACTCAAGAACAGCCTCTTCCTTGCTGCCATCAGACTTTTGAATGGACTTACCCCGCATTAAGTTGACCTTTCTCTCCACCCTAGATATGACTGTAACATTCAGCACCCTCTCCTTTCCCTGGAATCATAGAAACCCGACAGTGAAGAAAGAGGCCATTCGGCCCATCGAGTCTGCATTGACAACAATCCCACCCGGGTCCTATCCCCATAGTCCCAAATATTTACCCTGCTAATCCCTCTAACCTACATATCCCAGGACACTAAGGGGCAATTTATCATTGCCAATGCACCTAACCCGCACACCTTTGGATTTTGGGAGGAAACCAGACCCGGAGGAAACCCACGCAGACACAGGGAGAATGTGAAAACTCCACACAGACAGTGGCCCAAGCCGGGAATCAAACCCAGTTCTCTGGAGCTGTGATGCAGCAGTGCTAACCACCATGCCATTGTGCTGCTCACCACTGTGCAATATGCATTGTCTGTATAGCGTGCAAGAAACAATACCTTTCACTGTATACTAATACATGTGACAAGAATCAAATCAAATCAAAACAAATCATCACAAAATTAAATAATTTAATTTATTCCTCCATCTGCCAACTTGTTCCCCATTCTGTTATTTTGTCTATATCTCTGTGCAGCCCCTTTGAATCCTCCTCATAGCTTTAATTCACAATTAGTTTAGAATCGTATTGGAAATCTGGTAGCTTACTCCCACCATCTTCAGTTATTTTGTTGACATATATTGGCCCAGTGGTATTATCGCCAGACTATTAATCCAGAAACTCAGCTGATGTTCCAGGGACCCGGGTTCAAATCCCGCCACGACAGACGATGGAATTGGAATGCAATAAAAAATATCTGGAATTAAGAATCTACTGATGACCATGAAACCATTGTCGACTGTCGGAAAAGCCCATCTGGTTCACGAATGTCCTTCAGGGAAGGAAATCTGCCGTGCGGACCCGGTCGAGCTCACATGTGACTCCAGAGCCGCAGCAATGTGGTGGACTCTCAACTGCCCTCGAGTAAGTAGGGATGGGCAATAAATGTTGGCCCAGCCAGCGACGCCCATGTACCACGAACAAATAATAAAAAAAACATAAACAGCGACATCCCCAATACAAATTTTTGCAATATTTCGTAAGTTACAGCCAAGCAGCCTGAATGTGCTTTAGTATCCCGACTCACTGTTCCGTGCCTGCTGACGAATTATCTATCCAATCCAGGCTGACAACCTGAGCCACAATCGGACACCTCGACTCTTTGTGCTGCACGCTATGGGATTGTTGTAATCCAAATCTATGACATCAACTGGCCCCATCGTGGAGGGCGGTGAACTCACTTGCCTACATGACAAGGGTGTGATTCAGTATACTACCAATGATGTGAGTTCAATCTCCCTACAGGCTGCAGTGATTTGTAAATATTGTCTCCACACCTTGTCCAAGAGTGGCATAGACAGAGTGGATAGTCAGAGGCTCTTTCCTCGGGTAGAAAAGTCAAGTACTAGGGGACATAGGTTTAAGGTGCGTGGGGAAAAGATCAGAGGAGATCTGTGAGGCAAGTTTTTTACACAGAGGGTGGTGAATGGCTGGAACGCGCTGCCCGAGGAGGTGGTGGGAGAAGGTACGATAGCGGCATTTAAGGGGCATCTCGATGAATACATGAATAGAATGGGAATGGAAGGATACGGATTCTGTAAGTGCATACGGTTTTAGTTTTGGCAGGCATTATGATCGGCGCAGGCTTGGAGGGCCGAAGGGCCTGTTCCTGTGTTGTACTGTTCTTTGTTCTTTGAGTGGTGAACTGAAATGGGCAGCACGGTGGTACAGTGGTTAGCACTGCTGCCTCACAGTGCCAGGGACCCGGGTTCGATTCCTGGCTTGGACGAGGGGATTTTCACAGTAACTACATTGCAGTGTTAATGTAAACCTACTTGTGACACTAATAAAAACAGCACATTTACTCTATCAGCAGTTATCTATTTCAGAGCACGAAAGTCGGCTTTAAGTTTTGGCGATGTTATATGGTTTAAATCCCTCGACTTATACTTATACTTCCACCTCCAGATACTGAGAGCTCCTTGCTCTTGTGAGTAAGTCCATTGGTTATCCTCTATTCCTGCTATGGAAATGATGTGTTCCACTGTGAAAAAAGATGCAGAATACAGAATCCTCAAAATAAAGATTCAGAAGGGTCCAGAGGGGGCATTCTTTCACATAGAGTGTGGTGAATGTCTGGAACAAGCTGCCAGAGGCAGTAGGAGAGGGGGGTACAATTTAGTATTTTAAAAAGCGTTTAGTCAGTTCCATGGGTACGATGGGTATAGAGAGACATGGGCCAAATGTGGGCAATTGGGACGAGCTTAAAGGTAAAAACTGGGCGGCACGGACAGGTTGGGCCGAAGGGCCTGTTTCCATGCTGTAAACCTCAATGACTCGATAACATAGGAACAGGAATTAAGAGCAGAAGTCGGCAAATTCAGCCGTTCGAGCCTGATCCGTCATTCAATCAGATCATGGCTGATCTCTCCCTGGTCTCAAATCCACCTCCCCACCTGTTCCCCATATCCCCCTAATCCCTTTTTTATTAGAAATATATCCATCTCCTTCCTGAAACCATTCAATGATTCAGACTCCCCCGCGCTCTGGGGCAGCGAGTTCCACAAATTCACCACCCTCTGCGAGAAGTAGTTCCTCCTCATCTCAGTTTTAAATCTATCGCCTCTCAACCTATACCCTGTGACCTCTTGTTCGAGATTGCCCCATAAGAGGAAACATTTGGTCTACATTTACTTTATCAATCCCTTTTAAAATTTTATATACCTCCATCAGATCCCCTCTCATCCCTCTGAACTCCAGTGAGTACAAGCCCAAAGTGATTAATCTCTCCTCATACGTCAATCCTCTCACCCCCAGAATCAATCTGGTGAACCTCCTCTGAACTGCCTCCCATGCAGCAACATCCTTCCTCAAATAAAGAGACCAAAACTGGACACAATACTCCAGATACTCTGCGGGATTTTCATAGAATCATAGATAAAAAGATTCTTATCACTTGGAAAGGTTTCATCAGTAATGAGGGGACCTTAGTACATTTTGTTTTACCCGAAGTGGGAGGCAGCCATTCCTGATCGAAACTGGACGATCTTAATATCTTGGAACAGTGGAGTTCAAAGAGGTGCGAGAGACATTGAAATGGGGGATGGGAGGGAAGGAGGATATGTAAGGAAAGTCACTGTGCTGAGTTATATGATTATATATAGAGGTGAGAGGGGAAAGATTTCAAACGGACCTGAGGGGCAACTTCTTCACGCAGAGGGTGGTGTGTGCATGGAATGAGCTGCCAGAGAAAGTGGTTGAGGCAAGTTCAATACCAACATTTAAAAAGCATTTGGATAGAGGGAAAGGATTAGAGGGATATGGACCGAACGCGGGCAATTGGGACCAACTGGGAGGGCACCATGGTCAGCATGGAGTGTTTGGGCCGAAGGACCTGTTTCCATGCTGTATTGCTCTGTGACTCGATATCGGCTGTGACGAGATATTCTGTGGCTAGCACTATGCTGAGTGAAGTTGTAAAACTTGAAGTGTCCATCCAGAAACCAAGAAAGATTTATGTTTCAAAATACATCCCCGTTTCTGAATATTTTGGATTTCCACAGTGCAGTGGAAGAGTGTCAGAATTCATGTGGTTTGCCTTGAATATTGTGATAGCAGTTTTGCCTTGAGTATCATTTCTGGAATTTGATCGATCAACATCTGTAAGAGATAATTGACAAGAAATTATCAGGGGGGTAGCAGGGTAAATATGTGGGGTTATGGGGATTGGGCCTGGGTGGGAATGTGGTCAGTGCGGACTCGATGGGCCAAATAACCTCCTTCTGCACTGCAGGGATTCTATGATCTTGGTTTCAGATAAAGTTCGGCACAACATCGTGGGCCGAAGGGCCTGTTCTGTGCTGTACTGTTCTATGTTCTATCTATGAAAGTGCTTTTAAGACTATTCTCACCAACTGGAATTTTAATAAGACTGTCCATAATATACCACCTAAATCTCCCACACCTCATTTTTAAATTTTGCCTCCTCGTAACTGACCCTTCAGCTCAGGGGAACAGCTGCTCTCTCACCACCCTGTCCATGTCCTTCATAATCTTGTACACCTCGATCAGGTCACCCCTCAGTCTTTGCTCCAGAGAGAACAAACCAAACCGATCCTACCTCTCTTCATAGCTTAAATGTTCCATCCCAGGCAGTATCCTGGTGAATCTCCTCTGGACCACCTCCAGTGCAATCACATCCTTCCTATAATGTGTCGACCAGAACTGCACACAGTACTCCAGCTGTGGCCAAACCAACGCTCCTATACAACTCCATCATGACCTCTACGTTTTTGTAATCTATACCCCGATTGACAAAGTTGAACAATAATATTCCAGCAAAGACGAATCGCTGGCAACCCCTCATCACACCTCAGCAGCTATAGACGCTGGTCGGGTCTGTGGTCCCGTGAGCCGTCCCTCTGGTCAGGAGGGAACCATTGCCGTTCCACCAGCCCAGGTATTCTGCTGCGGGGAAGCAACTTCACTCTCTCCAAAGTTAGGAGGTGGTGGGAGGAAGCCTCCTCATAGCAGACGTTATGTCCAATCTATTTAGGGTGTAGCGGTGACGGAGTGGTCAGCACTGCTGCCTCACAGAGCGAGGGACCCGGGTTCGGTTCCCGGCTTGTGTCACTGCCTGTGTGGAGTCTGCATGTTCTCTCCATGTCTGCGTGGGTTTCCTTTGATTTCCTCCCACAGTCTGAAAGACGTGCTGGTTAGGTGCATTGGCCATGCTAAATTTTCCCTCAGTGTTCCCGAACAGGAACCGGAGTGTGGTGACTAGGGGATTTTCACAGTAACTTCATTGTAGTGTTAATGTCAGCCCGCTTGTGACACGAATAAATATATTTTAATCGGTTGCAATCACCGACCAGGAACTCCAATGGCAGCGAGAATAGGATAGTAACTGGCTCCAGCTTGACCGATAGTGGATGTGTGTTTTCTGAGAGAAGCGATGGTGTCTGCCTATGACATAAACCATGGCCATTTACTGAGGTCTCACACTGAATGTCTTCTCTTTAATAAACAGCAGAAACACTCCTGAGACTCGGCAGAGCAACCTATTAGAGTAATCAATTACAGGTGAGAAAACAAACAACACACTGCAATGCTGGCGCTGAGAAGGAGCAATGATTGGATTTGATTTTATTTATTATTGTCACATGTGTTAGTATACAGTGAAAAACACTGTTTCTTGCGCGCTACACGGACAAAGCATACCATTCATAGAGAAGGAAAGGAGAGAGTGCAGAATGTAGTGTTACAGTCATGGCTACCGTATAGAGAAGGATCAACTTCACATAATAATAAAGTATTATATAATATATATATTATATGTTGTATGCGGCTACCTGAATATAAGGTAGTTCATTCAAAAGTCTGACAGCAGCAGGGAAGAAGCTGTTCTTGAGTCGGTTGGTACGTGACCCCAGACTTTTGTATCTTTTTCCCGACAGAAGAGGGTGGAAGAGAGAATGTCCGGGGTGTGTGGGGTCCATGATTATGCCGGTTGCTTTTCCCGAGGCAGTGGGAAGTGTAGACAGAGTCAATGGGTGGGAGGCTGGTTTGAGTGATGGACTAGGCTTCGTTCACAACCCTTTATAGTTTCTTGCAGCCTTGGACAGAGCAGAAGCCAGACCCAGCTGTGATACAACCAGAAAGAATGCTTTCTATGGTGCATCTATAAAAGTTGGTGAGAGTCGGAGCTGACATGCCAAATTTCCTTAGCCTCCTGAGAAAGTAGAGGCACCGGTGGGTTTTCTTAACTTTTGCATCGGTGTGGGGGGATCAGGGTAGGTTGTTGGTGATCTGGACACCTAGAAACCTGAAGCTCTCGATCATTTCCACTTCATCCCCAATTTTCAATGAAAATAGTGTTCCATTGTGATGAGAAATTCAGATCAGAAATAAGTTTCATGTTTTTCATTCCGGTCTGTTTCATTACATTAAAGATACAATATAATTGCAATTTATTCAGGCTGTCAGTGGGGTGAATTATAGGCTAAATTTCCCCTTCGTGTTCCGGAATGTGTCGGTTCGAGGTGTTGGTGGGGTAATTATGTTGGGTCATGGGGATAGGGCCTGGGTGGGATTGTTGTTGGTGCAGACTCGATGGGCCGAATGGCCTCTTTCGCACTGTTGGGTTTCTGTGTTACAATTTATGATGAGTCTGTACTGACCACAATCCCACCCAGGCCCTATTTCCGTAACCCCACGCATCCACCCTGATAGTCCCCCTGACAATAACGGACAATTTTCAGCACGGCCAATGCACCCAACCTGCACATCTTTGGCCTGTGGGAGGAAAGTGGAGCACCTGGAGGAAACCCATGCAGACACTGGGAGAACGTGCGGACTCCACACATGGAGTGACCCAAGGTCGGATTCGAACCAGGATCCCTGGCGCTGTGAGGGAGCACTAACCCCATGGTGCAAAGCTCAATCCAGGTGCCTTTCTGACAAAGAATGCAGTTGTGTTCTGTCCTTTCGGCTTCCATGAATTATCGAGTCAGATGTTACTTGTTCCATGCCCTCTGATGAAAGCAATAACAGCAACATCAGCACGAGGGGTGCTGAGGGAAGCCCTGTTGCCAATCTGTGCAGCAGAGTATGATGCCCCAGCTTAGTCACTGGACTGTTTCGTTTTGTGTAAAAGATGTACAATTTTTAGTAAAGCTCATATTTCATTTCATTATAAATGTAGTCCTGGTACGAGATGGTGACTGTGCCAAGGCTGCATTTCCTGCCCACAAGTTACTGTTTAGCATGAGGTGCTTGGATTTCTTTTTGAATGTGTGCCCCCTTTGAGAATGTGACTGATACAATGGTGTAAGACAGGCATTCTCTGCTTTTCACACAGCGCTGGTCAAGTTTCTAAAGTTTATTTAATCATGTAACAAGTCGGCTCACATTAACAGTGCAATGAAGTTACTGTGAAAATCCCCTAGTTGCCACACTCCGGCGCCTGTTCGGGTACACTGAGGGAGGATTTAGCATGATCAATGCAACTAAACAGCACGTCTTCTGATCTGTGGGAGGAAACCAGAGCACCCGGAGGAGACCCATGCAGACACGGGGAGAACGTGCAGACTCCACACAGGCAGTGACCCAAACCGGGGATCAAACCCGGGTCTCTGGAGCTGTGAGGCAGCAGTGCTAACGATTGTGCCACCATGTCACCCATACATACAAAGAACAAAGGAAAGTACAGCACCGGAACAGGCCCTTCGGCCCTCCAAACCTCTGCCGATCATGAAGCCCTAACTAAACTACAAAAAACAACTTCTGCCCTTACTCAAGACGGTCGGGGTTGAGGACCTTAAAACAATCACTATTACTAAAGAGGTAGTGCTGGGTAGGCTAATGGAACTAAAGGTAGACAAGTCCCCTGGTCCGGATGGAATGCATCCCAGGGTACTAAAAGAAACGGCAGAAGTAATAGCAAATTCATTAGTTGTAATTTTTCAAAATTCACTGGACTCTGGGGAGGTGCCAGCTGATTGGAAAACAGCTAATGTAACGCCACTGTTTAAAAAAGGAGGTAGACAAAAGGCAGGTAACTACAGGCCGGTTAGCTTAACATCCGTAGTTGGGAAAATGCTGGAATCTATCATTAAGGAAGAAATAACAGGACACCTGGAAAAGAATGGTTCAATCAAGCAGACGCAGCATGGATTCTTGAAGGGAAAGCCATGTTTGACTAATTTACTGGAATTTTTTGAGGATACGACGAGTGCAGTTGACAGAGGGGAACCGGTGGATGTTGTGTAAATAGATTTCCTGAAGGCTTTCGATAAGGTGCCTCACAAAAGGTTGCTGCATAAGATAAAGGTACACGGAGTTGGGGGTAAAGTGTTAGCGTGGATTGAGGATTGGCTATCGAACAGAAAGCAGAGAGTCGGAATAAATGGGTGCTTTTCCGGTTGGCAATCAGTGACGAGTAGCGTGCCGCAGGGATCGGTGCTGGGGCCTCAACGATTTACCATATACAGAGACGATCTGGAGGAGGGGAGCGAGTGTCGGGTAACAAAGTTTGCGGATGATACAAAGGTGAGTGGGAAAGCAAATTGCGTGGAGGACACAGAGAGTCTGCAGAGAGATTTGGATCGGCTAAGTCATTGGGCAAGGATCTGGCAGATGGAGGATAACGTTGGTAAGTGTGAGGTTATCCACTTTGGAAGGAATAATAGTAAAATGGACTCTTATTTAAACAGTGTAAAATTACAACATGCTACTGTGCAGAGGGACCTGGGGGTCCTTGTGCATGAATCACAAAAACTCAGTTTGCAGGTGCAGCAGGTGATCAAGAAGGCAAATGGAATGTTGGCCTTTATCGTGAGAGGGATGGAGTATAAAAGCAGGGAGGTCATGCTGCAGCAGTACAGGGTACTGGAGAGGCCGCACTTACAGTACTGTGTACAGTTTTGGTCCCCTTATTTAAGAAAGGATATATTAGCTTTGGAGGCGGGACAGAGAAGGTTCACCAGGTCGATTCCGGAGATGAGGGGGTCAGCTTATGAGGAGAGTTTGAGTAGACTGGGCCTGTACTCATTGGAGTTGAGAAGGTTGAGGGGAGATCTTATAGATACATAAAAGATAATGAAGGGGCTAGACAGGGTAGTAGAAGCGAGGTTATTTCCACTTACAATGTAAACAAGAACTAGGGGGCATAGCCTCAAAATATGGGGGAGTCAATTTAGAACAGAGTTGAGGAGGAACTTCTTCTCCCAGAGCGGAGTGAATCTTTGGAATTCTCTGCCCAATGAAGCAGTCGTGGCTACCTCCTTAAATGTGTTTAAGTCACAGATAGATAAATTTTTAACCATTAAGGGAATTAAGCGTTATGGGGAGCGGGCGGGTAAGTGGCACTGAACCCACTATCAGATCAGCCATGATCTTATTGAATGGCGGAGCAGGCTTGAGGGGCTGGATGGCCTACTCCTGCTCCTATTTCTTATGTTCTTATGTTCTAACATTCCAGTCTATTGTTGTCAGATTCTGATCCAGTATTGTAACATCCCGTTCTATTCTTCCCAGATCCTGATCCAGTATTGGAACATTCCAGTCTATTGTTCTCTGATTCTGATCCTGTATTGGAACATAACAGTGTATTGTTGTCAGATTCTGCTTCAGTATTGGACCATCCCGGTCCATTGTTCCCTGACTCTGATCCAGCATTGTAACATTACAACCTTTAGTTCTCAGAATCTGATCCATTATTGGAACATCCCGGTCTATTGTTCTCAGATTCTGATCCAGTACTGGAACATTGAAGTCTAATGTTCTCAGATTCTGATGCAGTTTTGGAACATTACATTCTATTGTTCTCAGATTCTGATCCATGATTGTAACATCCCAGTCATTTGTTCCCAGATTCTAATCCGTATTGGAACATTACAGCTTATAGTTCTCAGATTCTGATCAATTAATGGAACATTGCAGTCTATTGTTCTCAGGTTCTGAACCAGTATTGGAACATTGCAGTGTATGGATCTTGGAATCTTATCCATTATTGGAACATCCCGGTCCAATGTTTCCAACTTCTGATCCATTATTGGAACATTCCAGTCTATTTGTCTCAGATTCTGAACCAGTGTTGGAAAATTTCAGTCTATTGTTCCCAGATTCTGATTCATAATGGAACAGTACAGTGTATTGTTCTCAGATTCTGATTCATTAATGGAACATCCATTGATATTATTCCCAGACTCTGATCCAGTATTTGGAACTTTACAGTCTATTGTTCTCAGATTCTGATCCAGTATTGGAACATTGCAGTCTATTGCTCTCAGTTTCTGATCCAGTATTGGAACATTGCAGTCTTTTGATCTCAAATTCTAATCCAGAATTAGAACATTACAGTCGACTGTTCTCAGATTCTGATCCATTATAGGAAAATTGCAGTCTATTGTTCCCAGATTTCGAACCAGGATTGGAACATTACAACCTATTGTTCTCAGAGTCCGATCCATTATTCGAACATTGCAGTCTATCTTACTCAGATTATGTCCTTTAGTGCAACTTTACAGTCCATTGTTCTCAGATTCTGATTCATTAATGGAACATCCATTGATATTATTCCCAGACTCTGATCCAGTATTTGGAACTTTACAGTCTATTGTTCTCAGATTCTGATCCAGTATTGGAACATTGCAGTCTATTGCTCTCAGTTTCTGATCCAGTATTGGAACATTGCAGTCTTTTGATCTCAAATTCTAATCCAGAATTAGAACATTACAGTCGACTGTTCTCAGATTCTGATCCATTATAGGAAAATTGCAGTCTATTGTTCCCAGATTTCGAACCAGGATTGGAACATTACAACCTATTGTTCTCAGAGTCCGATCCATTATTCGAACATTGCAGTCTATCTTACTCAGATTATGTCCTTTAGTGCAACTTTACAGTCCATTGTTCTCAGATTCTGATCCAGTATTTGTAAGAGGGAGGTCGTGCCTTACAAAATTGGTGGAGTTTTTTGAGGAAGTGACAAAAACAGTTGACGAAGGAAGGGCTGTGGATGTCGTCTATACGGATTTCAGTAAGGCATTTGACAAAGTCCCTCATGGCAGGTTGGTTAAGAAGGCTAAGGCTCATGGGATACAAGGAGAGGAGGCTAGATGGGTAGAGAACTGGCTTGGCCACAGGAAGAAGTTTAATAACACCAGGTTAAAGTCCAACAGTTTATTTGGCAGGAAAAGCCACACAAGCTTTCGGAGCTCCAAGCCCCTTCCTCGGGTGAGGGCTCCGAAAGCGTTTGTGGCTTTTGCTACCAAATAAACCTGTTGGACTTTAACCTGGTGTTGTTAAACTTCTTACTGTTTTTACCCCAGTCCAACGCCAGCATCTCCACATCTTGGCCACAGGAGACAGAGGGTAGCAGTCGAAGAGTCTTTTTCCGGCTGGAGGTCTGTGACTTTACAGTCTATTGCCCTCAGAATCTGATCCAGTATTGAAACATTGCAGTCGATTGTTCTCAGATTCTGATCCTTTATTAGAACATCTCGGTCCATTTTTCCGACATTGCCATCCATTATTGGAACATGATAGTCTATTGTTCTCGGATTCTGATCCATTATTGGAAAATTGCAGTCGATGTTTCCCTGATTCTGATCCATTATTCGAACATTGCAGTCTATTGTTCTCATAATCTGATCCATTATTAGAGCATCCCGGTCCATTGTTCCCACATTGTCATCCATTATTGGAACACTAGTGTATTGTTCTCAGTTTCTCATTCATTATTGGAAAATCCCTTTCCATTGTTCCCAGACACTGAACCAGTATTGGAACATTACAGTCTAATATTCTCCGATTCTGGCCCAGTATTGGAACATTGCAGTCTATTGTTCTCAGATTCTGATCCAGTATTGGAACATTACAGTCTGATCCATCATTGCAATATCCAGGTGCACTGTTCTCAGATTCTGATCCAGTATTGGAACATTACAGTCTATTGTTCAGATTCTGATCAACGGTTGGAACATTGGAGTCTATTGTTCTCAAATTCTGCTCCAGTATTGGAACATGACTGTCTATTGAGCTCAGATTCTGATCCATCATTGTAATATCCCGGTCCACTGTTCTCAGATTCTGATCCAGTATTGGAACATTGAAGTCTACTATTCCCAGATTCTGATCAATGATTGGAACATTACAGCCTATTGTTCTCTGAGTCCGATCCAGTATTCGAACTTTGCAGTGTATTGTTCTCAGATTCTGATGGAGCATTGGAACATTACAAACTATTGTTCACAGATACTGATCCATTATTGGAAATTTTAATTTGCAGTCTGTTTTTTTCTCAGAGTCTGAACCAGTATTGGAACATTACAGCATATTGTTCCCAGAGTCCGATCCAGTATTCGAACATTGCAAAATATTGTTCTCAGACTCTGATCCAGTATTGGAACATTCCAGCCTGTTGATCTCAGATTCTGATCCATCATTGTAATATCCCGGTCCATTGTTCTCAGATTCTGATCCAGTACTGGAACAATAGAGTCTATTGTTCTCCGATTCTGATGCAATATTGGAACATTACGGCCTATTGTTCAGATTCTGATCAACGATGGGAACATCAGAGTCTGCTGTTCTCAAATTCTGAACCTTTATTGGAACATTACCGTTTATTGTTCTTAGAATCTTATCCATTATTGGAACAACCCGGGCCATTGTTTCCAGCTTCTGATCCATTATTGGAACATGACAGTCTATTTATCTCAGATTCTGAACCAGTATTGGAAAATTACAGTCTATTGTTCTCAGATGCCGATCCAGTATTGGACCATTATAATCTATTGTTCCCAGATTCTGATCCATAATGGAACATTGCACTGTATTGTTCTCATATTCTGATCCAGTATTGGAACATTGCAGTCTATTTTTCTCAGATTCGGATCCATTATAGGAACAGCCCGGACCATTGTTCCCTCATTCTGGTCCATTATTGGAACAATGCAGTCTACTATTCTCAGATTATTTTCAATTATTCTGACATTCCGGTCTATTGTTCTCAGATTCTGATCCAGTATTGGAACAATAGAGTCTATTGTTCTCAGATTCTGACCCATCATTGTAATATCCCGGTCCATTGTTCTCAGATTCTGATCCAGTACTGGAACAATAGAGTCTATTGTTCTCAGATTCTGATCCAGTGTTGGAATATTACATTCTATTGTTCTCAGATTCAGATCCATTATTGTAACATCCCGGTCAATTGTTCCCAGATTCTAATCCGTATTGGGACATTACAGACTATAGTTCTCAGTTTCTGATCCATTATTGGAACATTGCAGTCTATTGTTCTCAGACTCTGATCCAGTAATTCAACACTACAGTGTATTGTTCTCCAAATATGATACATTATTGGAAAATCCTGGTCCATTGTTCCCAGATTCTGATCTAGTATTGGAACATTACAGTCTATTGTTCTCAGATTCTGAACGATTATTGGAACATGAGAGTGTGTTTTTCTCAGATTCTAATCCAGTGTTGGAACATTACAGCCTATAGTTCTCATATTCTGAACAATTATTGGAACATTGCAGTCTATTGTTCTCAGGTTCTGGTCCAGTATTAGAACATTACAGTCTATTGTTCTTAGAATCTTATCCATTATTGGAACATCCCGGGCCATTGTTTCCAGCTTCTGATCCATTATTGGAACATGACAGTCTTTTTATCTCAGATTCTGAACCAGTATTGGAAAATTACAGTCTATTGTTTTCAGATTCTGGTCCAGTGTTGTAACATTGCAATCTATTGTTCCCAGATTCTGATCCATAATGGAACATTACAGTGTATTGTTCTCAGATTCTGTTCCAGCATTGGAACATTACAGTCTATTCTTATCAGATTCTCATCAAGTATTGGAACATTGCAGTCTATTTTTCTCAGATGCTGATCCATTATAGGAACAGCCCTCATTCTGGTCCATTATTTGAACATTGCAGTCTATTGTTCTCAGTTTCTGATCAATGATTGGAACATTACAATCTGTTGTTCTCAAATTCTGATCCAGTATTGGAACATTGCATTCCATTGTTCTCAGATTATAATCCTTTATTGGAACATTACAGTCTCTTTTTCTCAGATTCTGATCCATTATTGGAACATTGCAGTCTATTCTTCTCAGATTCTGATCCAGTATTGGAATATTACAGTCCATTGATCACAGATTCTATTTTTCTCAGATTCTAATCCATTATAGGAACAACCCGGACCATGGTTCCCACATTCTGATCCAGTATTGGAGCTTTGCAGTCTATTTTTCTCAGATTCTGAACCAGTATTGGAACATTTCAGTCTATTGTTTAGATTCTGATCAATCATTGGAACATTACAGTGTTGTTCTCAAATTATTTTCCATTATTGGAACATTACGGTCTGTTGTTCTCAAATTCTGATCCAGTATTGGAACGTGACAGTCTTTTGTTCTCAGATTCTGATCCATTATTTGAAAATTGCAGTCTATTTCTCTCAAGTTCTGAAGCAGGATTGGAACATTACAGCCTCTTGTTCTCAGAGTCCAATCGATTATTTGAACGTTGCAGTGTATTGTTCTCAGATTATGAACCAGTGTTGGAACATTACAGTCTATTGTTCATAAAGTCTGGTCCATTATTGGAAAATTGCAGTCTATTTTTCTCAGATTCTGAACCAGTATTTGAACATTGCAGCCTATTGTTCTCAGAGTCCGATCCATTATTCGAACATTGCAGTGTATTGTTCTCAGATTCTGATCCACTATTGGAACATGACAGTCTATTTTTCTCAGATTCTGATCCAGTATTGTAAACTCCCGGTCTCTTGTTCCCAGATTCTAATCCAGTATTGGAATATTACAGCCTATATTTTTCAGATTCTGATCCATTATTGGAACATTGCAGCCGACTGTTCTCAGATTCTGATCCAGTATTGGAACATTGCAGTCTATTTTTCTCAGATTCTGATCCAGTATTGTAAAACCCTGGTCCATTGTTCCCAAATTCTAATCCAGTATTGGAAAATTACAGCCTATAGTTTTGAGATTCTGATCAATTATTGGAACATCCCGGTCTATTGTTCCCAGATTCTGATCCAGTATTGCAACTTTGCAGTCTATTGATCTCAGGTTCCGATAAAGTAAATATGAGAGTGTATTTTTCACAGCTTCTGATTCATTATTGGAACATTGCAGTCTATTGATTTCAGATTCTGACGCAGTATTGAAACATTACAGTCTAATGTTCTCAGATTCTGATTCATTATTGGAACATTATAGTCTAGTGTTCCCAGATTCTAATCTGTATTGGAACATTAAAACCTCTCGTTCTCAGATTCTGATAAATTATTGGAACATTGCGGTCTATTGTTCTCAGTTTCATATTCAGTATTGGAACATTACAGTGTATTGTTCTTAGAATCCTATCCATTATTGGAACATCCCTGTCCATTGTTTCCAGATTCTGATCCATTATTGGAACATAACAGCCTATTGTTCCCAGATTGTGATCCATTATTGGAACATTACGGTCTGTTATTCTCAGATTCTGTTCCATTATTGGAAAATTGCAGTCCATTTGTCTCAGATTCTGAACCAGTATTGGAAAATTATAGTTTATTGTTTTCAGATTCTGATCCAGTATAGGAACATTGCAGTCTATTGTTCTCAGATTATGATCCTTTATTGGAACATTACAGTCGATTGTTCTCAGATTCTGATCCATTACTGGAAAATTGTAGTCTATTGTTCTCAGATTCTGATCGATTATTGGAACATCCCTTTCCATTGTTCCCAGACTCTGAACCAGAATTGGAACATTACAGTCTAATATTCTCCGATTCTGTTCCAGTATTTGAACATTGAAATCGAATACTCTCAGATTCTGATCCAGTATTGGAACATTACAGTTTACTGTTCTCAGAATCTGAGCCTGTATTAGAACATTGCACTCATTTGTTCTCAGATTCAGATCAATTATTGGAACATTACAGTCTGTTGTTCTCAAATTCTGCAAAGTTTCAATTCTGAATCACAATGTGTGAACAACGGTCCGGGGTTGTTCCTATAATGGGTCAGAATCTGAGAGAAATAGACTGCAATGTTCCAATACTGGATTGAATACTGGATTCCAATACTGGATCAGAATCTGAGAACAACAGACTGTAATGTTCCAATAATGTATCAGAATCTGCGAACAATAGAAATGGATGTTCCATTAATGGATCAGAATCTGAGAACAATACACTGCAATGGTCCAATCCTGGATCAGAATCTGAGAACAATAGACTGCAATGGTCCAATCCTGGATCAGAATCTGAGAACAAGACACTGCAAAGTTCCAATATTGGATCAGAATCTGGGAACAATAGACCGGGATGTTCCAATAATGGATCAGAATCTGAGATAAATAGGCTACAATGTTTCAATACTGGATCAGAATCTGAAAACAATAGACTGCAATGTTCCAATAATGGATCAGAATCGGAGAACCAAAAGTTGTAATCTTCAAATAATGGATTAGAAAGTGGGAACAATAGACAGGGCTCAATACTGGATCCGAACCTGTGAACAATAGAATGTAATATTCCAACACTGGATCAGAATCTGAGAGCAATAGATTGTCATGTTCCAATACTGGATCAGAATCTGAGAACAATAAACTGCAATGTTCCAATAATGGATCAGAATCTGAGATCAATAGACAGCAAAGTTTCAATACTGGATGAGAATCTGAGAATAATAGATTGTAATGTTTCAATAAAGCATCATAATCTGAGAACAACACACTGTAATGTTCCAATAATTCATCTGAATCTGGGAACACGGGACCAGGATGTGGCAATGACGGATCCGAATCTGAAATCAGTCGACTATTCTGATCCAATACTGGATCAGAATCTGAGAACAATCGACTGCAATGTTCGAATACTGGATCGAACTCTGAGAACAATCGGCTGTAATACAAAGAACAAAGAACAGTACAGCACAGGAAACAGGCCCTTCGGCCCTCCAAGCCTGTGCCGCTCCTTGGTCCAACTAGACCAATCGTTTGTATCCCTCCATTCCCAGGCTGCTCATGTGACTATCCAGGTACGTCTTAAATGATGTCAGCATGCCTGCCTCCACCACCCTACTTGGCAGCGCATTCCAGGCCCCCACCACACTCTGTGTAAAAAACATCTCTCTAATATCTGAGTTGTACTTCGCCCCTCTCACCTTGAGCCCGTGACCCCTCGTGAACGCCACTTCTGATCTGGGAAAAAGCTTCCCACCGTTCACCCTATCTATCCCCTTCATAATCTTCTACACCTCTATTAGATTTCCCCTCATTCTCCGTCTTTCCAGGGAGAACAACCCCAGTTTACACAATCTCTCCTCATAGCTCAGACCCTCCATACCAGGCAACATCCTGGTAAACCTTCTCTGCACTCTCTCTAACGCCTCCACGTCGTTCTGGTAGTGCGGCGACCAGAACTGGACGCTGTACTCCAAATGTGGCCTAACCAGCGTTCTATACAGCTGCATCATCACACTCCAGCTTTTATATTCTATACACCGTCCTATAAAGGCAAGCATACCATATACCTTCTTCACCACCTTCTCCAACTGTGTTGCCACCTTCAAGGAATTGTGGACTTGCACACCTAGGTCCCTCTGTGTTTCTATACTCCTGTTGACTGTCATTTATTGTATAACTCCTCCCTACATTATTTCTTCCAAAATGCATCACTTCGCATTTATCCGGATTAAACTCCATCTGCCACCTCTCCGCCCAATTTTCCAGCCTATCTATATCCTGCTGTATTGCCCGACAATGCTCTTCGCTATCCGCAAGTCCAGGCACCTTCGTGTCATCCGCAAACTTGCAGATTACACCAGTTACACCTTCTTCCAAATCATTTATATATATCACAAATAGCAGAGGTCCCAGTACAGAGCCCTGCGGAACACCACTGGTCACAGACCTCCAGCCGGAAAAGGACCCTTCGAACACTACCCTCTGTCTCCTATGGCCAATGTTCCAATCCTGGTTCACACTGTGAGAAAATAGTGTGCAATTTCCCAATAATGGATCAGAATCCGAGAACAATACATTGCGCTGTTCCAATACTGGATCAGAGTCTGAGAACAATAGGCTGCAATGTTCCAATAATGGATCAGAATCTGAGAACAATAGACTGGGATGTTCCAATACTGGATCAGAATTTCAGAACAACAGACTGTAATATTCCAATAAGTGATCTGAATCTGAGAACAATAGACTGTAATGTTCCAATCACTGAGCAGAATCTGAGAACAATAGATTGTAATGTTCCCATACTGGTTCAGATTCTGAGAACAAGAGACTGCAATGTTCCAATACTGGATCAGAAACGGTGAATATTAGACTGTAATGTTCCAATTCTGGTTCAGAGTTTGGGAACAATGGAAAGGGATGTTCCAATAATGGATCCGAATCTGAGACCAATATACTGTAATGTTGCAATGCTGGATCAGAATCTGAGAACAATCGACTGTAATGTTCCAATAAAGGATCACCATCTGAGAACAATAGACTGCAATGTTCCAATAATGGATCAGAATCTGAGAACAATAGACTGTAATGTTCCAATACTGGATTGGAATCTGAGAACAATAGACTTTAAATTTCCAATACCGAATCAGAGTCTGGGAACAATAGAAACGGATGTTCCATTAATGCAGCAGAATCTGAGAAAAAGAAACTGCGTGTTCCAATGCTGGATCAGAATGTGGGAACAATGGTCCGGTTTGTTCCAATACTGGAGCAGAATCTGAGAACAATAGACCGCAATGTTAGAATATTGAACAGAATCTGAGAATAGTAGGCTGCAATGTTCCAATAATGGACCAGAATGTGGGAACAATGGTCCGGGCTGCTCCTATAATGGATCAGAATCTGAGAAAAATAGACTGCAATGTTCCAATACTGGATCAGAATCTGAGAACAATACACTGTAATCGTCCATTATGAATCAGAATCTGGGAACAATAGATTGCAATGGTCCAATACTGGATCAGAATCTGAAAACAATAGACTGTAATTTTCCAATACTGGATCAGAATCTGAGAACAATAGACTGTAATGTTCCAATAAAGGATCAGAATTTGAGAACAACACTGTAATCTTTCAATCATTGATCAGAATCTAAACAATAGACTGAAATGTTCCAATACTGGATCAGAATCTGAGAACAATGAACCGGGATATTACAATGATGGATCAGAATCTGAGATCATTAGACTGTAATGTTCCAATGCAAGATCAGAATCTGAGAACAATACACTGCAATGTTCGAATAATGGATCGGACTCTGAGAATAATAGACTGCAATTTTCCAATAATGGATCAGAATCTATGAACAATAAACCGTAATGTTCCAATCCTGGATCAGAACCTGAGAACAGTAGACTGTAATGTTCCAATAAAGGATCAGAATCTGAGAACAACAAAGACTGTAATGTTCCACTCATTGATCAGATTCTGAACAATAGACTGTATTGTTCCAATACTGGATCGGAACCTGAGAAAAAGAGATTACAATGTTCCAATAAAGGATCAGAATTTGAGAACAACAGAATGTAATGTTCCAATCATTGATCAGAATCTGAACAATAGACTGGAATTTTCGAACACTGGATCAGAATCTTAGAACAATTGACCAGGATTTTACAATGATGGATCAGAATCTGAGATCAATCGGCCGTAACGTTCCAATACTGGAGGAGAACCTGAGAACAATAGACGGCAATGTTAGAATAATTGAACAGAATCTGAAAACAATAGACTGCAATGTTCCAATCATTGATCAGAATCTGAACAATAGACTGTAATGTTCCAATAATGGATCAGAAACTGAGATCAATCGACTGCAAAGTTTCAATAATGGATCAGAATCTGAGAGCAATAGACTGTACTGTTCCAATAAAGGATCATAATCTGAGAACAGGAGAGTGCAATGTTAGAATAATTGAACAGAATCCGAAAACAATAGACTGCACTGTTCAACACTGGATCAGAATCTGAGAACAATACACTGGGATGTTCCAATAATAGATAGGATTCGAAGAACAATAGACTGTAATGTTCGAATACTGGATCAGAACCTGAGAACAGCAGACTGCAATGTTTCAATAATTGATCAGGACTTGAGTACTATAGGCTGTAATGGTCCAATACGGATTAGAATCTGAGAAAAATACACTGTCATGTTCTATTACTGGATCAGAATCTGAGAACAATAGACTGCAATGTTCAAATAATGGATCAGAATCTTAGAACAATAGTCTCTAACATTCCAATCATGAATCGGAATCTCAGATCAATAAACGGCAATGTTTCAAAACTGGATCAGAATCTGAGAACAAGAGACTGCAATGTTCCAATACTGGATCAGAATGTGGGAACAATGGACCGGAATGTTCCAATACTGGATCAGAATCTGAGAACAATAGGCTGTAATGTTCTTATTATGGACCAGAATCTGAGAACAACAGACTGAAATGTTCCAATACTGGACCAGAATCTGAGAACAATAGACTGAAATGTTCCAACACTGGATCAGAATCTGAGAACAATGCTCTGTAATATTCCAATACTGGATCAGAATCTGAGAACAGTAGGCTGTAATGTTCTAATTATGGATCAGAATCTGAGAGCAATAGACTGAAATGTTCCAACACTGGATCAGAATCTGAGAACAATGGACTGCAATGTTCCAAAATGGATCATAATCTGAGAACAATACTCTGTAATATTCCAATACTGGATCAGAATTTGAGAACAACAGACTGCAATGTTCCAATAACGGATCAGAATCTGAGAACAATGGACTGTAATGTTCCAATAAAGGATCATAATCCGAGAACAATACTCTGTAAAGTTCCAATACGGGATCAGAATCTGAGAACAATAGGTTGTAATGTTCCAATAATTGATCAGAATCTACGAACAATAGACTGCAATGTTCCAATACTGGATCAGAATCTGAGACAAATAGACTTTAATGTTCCAATACAGGATTAGAATTTGAAATCAACAGACTGCAATGTTCCAATACTGGACCAGAATCTGAGAACAATAGACTGTAATGTTCCAATACTGGATCAGAATCTGAAACAAATAGACTGCAATTTTCTAAAAATGGATCAGAATCTGAGAACAATAGACTGGAATGTTCCAATAATCATAGAAACCCTACAGTACAGAAAGAGGCCATTCGGCCCATCGAGTCTGCACCGACCACAATCCCACCCAGGCCCTACCCCCATATCTACCCACTAATCCCTCCAACCTACGCATCTCAGGACACTAAGGGCAATTTTTAGCATGGCCAATCAACCTAACCCGAGCATCTTTGGACTGGGGGAGGAAAGCGGAGCACCCGGAGGAAACCCACGCAGACACGAGGAGAATGTGCAAACTCCATACAGACAGTGAGCCAAGCCGGGATTCGAACTCAGGTCCCTGGAGCTGTGAAGCAGCAGTGCTAACCACTGTGCTACCATGCCGCCGGCAGAACATGGATCAGAAGTTGGAAACAATGGACCGGGATGTTCCAATAATGGATTGGAATCTAAGAACCATACACTGTAATGTTCCAATACTGGTTCAGAACCTAAGAACAGTAGACTGCAATGTTCCAATAATGGATCAGAGTCTGAGAACTATAGGCTGTAATGTTCCAATACGGATTAGAATCTGGGAACAAATGACCGGGATGTTACAATACTGGATCAGAATCTGAGAACAATAGAATATAATATTCCTAAACTGGATCAGAAGCTGAGAGCAAGAGACTGCAATGTTCCAGTACTGGATCAGTATCTGGGAACAATAGACCGGGATGTTCCAATAATGGATCACATTCTGAGAACAATAGACTGCAATGTTCCAATAATGGATCAGAATCTGAGATCAATAGACTGCAAAGTTTCAATCCTGCATCAGAATCTGAGGAAAAGAGACTGCAATGTTCCAATACTGGATCAGAATCTGAGGACAATAGACTGCAATGTTTGAATACTGGATCGGACTCTGGGAACAAGCGGTTGTAATGTTCCAATACTGGTTCAGACTCTGAGAAAAAAACAGACTGCAAATTTCCAATAATGGATCAGTTTCTGTGAAAAAGAGATTGTAATGTTCCAGTACTGGATCAGAATCTGAGAACAATACACTGCAAAGTTCGAATACTGGATCGGACTCTGAGAACAATGGGCTGTAATGTTCCAATCATTGATCAGAATCTGAGAACAATAGACTTCAATGTTCGAATACTGGCTCAAATTCTGAGAACAATAGACTGCAATGTTCCAATCCTGGTTCAGAGTCTGGGAACAATGGAAAGGGATGTTACAATAATGGATCAGAATCTGAGAACAATACACTGTATTGTTCCAATACTGGATCAAAATCTGAGAACAATAGACTGCAATGGTCCAATAATGGATATGAATCTGAGAACAATAGACAGTAATGTTCCAATACTGGTTCAGAACCTGAGAAGAATAGACTGCAATGTTCCAATACTGGATCGGAATCTGAGAACAATACGCTGTAATGATCCAATACTGGATTAGAATCTGAGAACAATAGACTGCAATGTTCCATTATGGATCAGAATCTGTGAACAGTCGACTGGGATGTTCCAATAATGGATGAGAAGCTGGAAACAATGGACCGGGATGTTCCAATAATGGATAGCATTCGAAGAACAATACACTGTAATGTTCCAATACTGGATCAGAACCTGAGAACAGTCGACTGCAATGTTCCAATAATTGATCAGAATCTGAGAACTATAGGCTGTAATGTTACAATACAGAATAGAATCCGAGAAAAATACACTGTCATGTTCTAATACTGGATCAGCATCTGAGAACAATCGACTGCAATGTACAAATAATGGATCAGAATCTTAGAACAATAGTCTCTAACATTCCATAAGACCATAAGACCATAAGGCATAGGAGCGGAAGTAAGGCCATTCGGCCCATCGAGTCCACTCCACCATTCAATCATGGTTGATTTCAACTTCATTTACCCGCTCCCTCCCCATAGCCCTTAATTCCTCGAGAAATCAAGAATTTATCAATTTCTGTCTTGAAGACGCTCAAGGTCTCGGCCTCCACCGCCCTCTGTGGTAATGAATTCCACAGACCCACCACTCTCTGGCTGAAGAAATTTCTCCTCATCTCTGTTCTAAAGTGACTCCCTTTTATTCTAAGGCTGTGCCCCCGGGTCCTAGTCTCCCCTGTTAATGGAAACAACTTCCCTACGTCCCTATCTAAGCCGTTCATTATCTTGTAAGTTTCTATCAGATCTCCCCTCAACCTCCTCAACTCCAATGAATATAATCCCACGATCCTCAGACGTTCATCGTATGTCAGGCCTACCATTCCTGGGATCATCCGTGTGAATCTCCGCTGGACCCGCTCCAGTGCCAGTATGTCCTTCCTGAGGTGTGGGGCCCAAGATTGCTCACAGTACTCCACATGGGGCCTAACCAGTGCTTTATAAAGCCTCAGAAGTACATCCCTGCTTTTGTATTCCAAGCCTCTTGAGATAAATGACAACATTACATTTGCTTTCTTAATTACGGACTCAACCTGCAAGTTTACCTTTAGAGAATCCTGGACTAGTTCTCCGAAGTCCCTTTGCACTTTAGCATGATGAATTTTGTCACCGTTTAGAAAATAGTCCATGCCTCTATTCTTTTTTCCAAAGTGTACGACCTCGCACTTGCCCACGTTGAATTTCATCAGCCACTTCTTGGACCACTCTCCTAAACTGTCTAAATCTTTCTGCAGCCTCCCCACCTCCTCAATACTACCTGCCCCTCCACCTATCTTTGTATCATCGGCAAACTTGGCCAGAATGCCCCCAGTCCCGTCATCTAGATCGTTAATATATAAAGAGAACAGCTGTGGCCCCAACACTGAACCCTGCGGGACACCACTTGTCACCGGTTGCCATTCTGCGAAAGAACCTTTTATCCCAACTCTCTGCCTTCTGTCTGACAGCCAATCGTCAATCCATGTTAGTACCTTGCCTCGAATACCATGGGCCCTTATTTTACTCAGCAGTCTCCCGTGAGGCACCTTGTCAAAGGCCTTTTGGAAGTCAAGATAGATAACATCCATTGGCTCTCCTTGGTCTCACCTATTTGTTATCTCTTCAAAGAACTCTAACAGGTTTGTCAGGCACGACCTCCCCTTACTAAATCCAAGCTGACTTGTCTTAATCCGACCCTGCACTTCCAAGAATTTAGAAATCTCATCCTTAACGATGGATTCTAGAATTTTGCCAACAACTGAGGTTAGGCTAATTGGCCTATAATTTTCCATCTTTTTTCTTGTTCCCTTCTTGAACAGTGGGGTTACAACAGCGATTTTCCAATCCTCTGGGACTTTCCCTGACTCCAGTGACTTTTGAAAGATCATAACTAACGCCTCCACTATTTCTTCAGCTATCTCCTTTAGAACTCTAGGATGTAGCCCATCTGGGCCCGGAGATTTATCAATTTCCAGACCTTTGAGTTTCTCTAGCACTTTCTCCTTCGTGATGGCAACCATATTCAACTCTGCCCCCTGACTTTCCTGAATTGTTGGGATATTACTCATGTCTTCTACTGTGAAGACTGACGCAAAGTACTTATTAAGTTCCTCAGCTATTTCCTTGTCTCCCATCACTAGATTACCAGCGTCATTTTGGAGCGGCCCAATGTCTACTTTTGCCTCCCGTTTGTTTTTAATGTATTTAAAGAAAATTTTACTATCATTCCTAATGTTACTGGCTAGCCTACCTTCATATTTGATCCTCTCCTTCCTTATTTCTCTCTTTGTTATCCTATGTTATCCTCATTGCGTCTTGGAAGTGCAGCAGAGAGGGAGAGATTCGCGAGAGGAGTGCTGCGGGTAAGCGCTGTTATTTTTTAACTTACTTTTTCGCGGGTTTTTTCTTTAAAAATATCTAAACCCGGAAGTGGTCGCGCAGGGAGGTCTGGGAGAGAGAGATTTTTTTTTCCCCAATAAATTGGAACAGAGAGGAATCCCGATACTCTACACTTGTAGAGTATCCCACCCTCCCTCCTCCTCTAACCTAAGAAAAAAGACCCAGTGAGAGCAGGGCTTTGGAGAAAACAGGAGGAGGAAAGGTAAGTTTAAAATTTTCATTCACTTTTTTTTTTCCCTGTGTGTTTAAAGGGGCAATTATGAGTGTGAGGCCAGTATGTTGTTCCCAATGTAGGATGTGGGAGGTCCTGGAGGCGCCTAGCCTTCCGGACGACCATATCTGTGCTGGGTGTGTTGAGCTGCGGTTCCTAAGGGACCATGTTAGGGAACTGGAATTGCAGCTCGAGGACCTTCGCCGGGTTCGGGATAGTGAGGAGGTCATTGACAGGAGCTATCGGCAGGTGGTCACACCGGGACCGCGGGAGGAGGGTAACTGGGTAACAGTGAGGAAGGAGAAAGCTCGGTTGATGGTGAGCACCCCGGTGGATGTGCCCCTTAATAATATGTACTCCTGTCTGAGTACTACTGGGGTGGACAGCCCACCTGGGGGAAGCAGCGGTGGCAGTGTCTCTGGAGCTGAGCCTGGCCCAGTAGTGCAAAAGGGAAAGGAAAGGAGGGTAGTGCCAATTGGGGACTCTACGGTGAGGGGGTCAGATTGGCGTTATTGCGGACACAGACGGGACTCTCGGATGGTGGTTTGCCTCCCTGGTGCATGGGTCCGGGATGTCTCTGGTCGAGTCCCAGAAATCCTGAAAGGGGAGGGAGAGGAGCCGAAGGTCGTGATGCATATAGGTACTGCTGACATAGGTAGGAAGAGGGAAGGGGTCATGAAAAGAGAATATAGGGAGTTAGGTAGACAGCTGAGAAAGAGGAATGCAAAGGTAGTAATCTCGGGATTGCTGCCTGTGCCGCGGGAGAGTGAGAACAGGAATCGGTGGAGAATGAATGCGTGGCTGAGGGACTGGAGCAAGGGACAAGGATTTGGGTACTTGGATCATTAGGACCTCTTTAGGGGCAGGTGTGACCTGTTTAAAAAAGACGGGTGGCACTTGAATCCCAGGGGGACCAATATCCTGGCGGGAAGGTTGGCTAAGGCTACTGGAGAGACTTTAAACTAGAAAGGTTGGGGGGAGAGAATCGAAATGAGGGGACTGAGAGCGAGGAGGTTAGCTCGCAAATAGATAAGGAATGTAAACAGGGTAAGAGGGAGGTTAGACGAGTGATGGAGAAGGGAAGTGCTCAGGCTGAAGGTCTAAGATGTGTCTATTTTAATGCCAGGAGTGTAGTGAATAAAGTGGATGAGCTTAGAGCGTGGATTGCTGCTTCGAATTGTGATGTGGTGGCCATTACGGAGACTTGGATGTCTCAGGGACAGGACTGGGTGCTTCAGGTGCCGGGTTTTAGATGTTTCAGGAAGGACAGGGAGGGAGGCAAGAGAGGGGGGGGAGTGGCACTGTTGATCAGGGATAGTGTCACGGCTGTAGAGAAGGTGGACGCCGTGGAGGGATTGACTACGGAGTCTCTGTGGGTGGAGGTTAGGAACAGGAAGGGGTCGGTAACGTTGCTGGGTGTTTTCTATAGGCCGCCCAATAGTAACAGAGATGTTGAGGAGCAGATGGGGAAACAGATCCTGGAGAGATGTAGGAATAACAGAGTTGTCGTGATGGGAGATTTTAATTTCCCAAACATAGATTGGAATATCCCTAGGGCTAGGGGTTTGGATGGAGAGGAGTTTGTTAGGTGTGTCCAGGAGAGTTTCCTGACACAGTATGTGGATAAGCCTACTAGAGGAGAGGCTGTACTTGATCTGGTGCTGGCTAATGAACCTGGACAGTTGGAGGATCTCTCGGTGGGTGAGTATCTTGGGGATAGCGATCATAATTCTATCTCCTTCACGATAGCATTGGAAAGAGATAGGATCAGGCAGGCTAGGAAAGTGTTTCTCTGGAGTAAAGGGAAATACAGTGTCATCAGGGAGGAAATTAGATGGGTAAATTGGAAGGAGGCATTCTTGGGGAAAAGTACCGAAGGAAAGTGGAGGATTTTCAAGGAATGTTTGTCTGGAGCTCTGCATGACAACGTTCCGATGAGACAGGGGGCTGTTGGTAGGGTATGGGAACCGTGGTGCACGAAGGTTGTGATGAACCTGGTGAATAAGAAAAGAGAGGCGTACAGAAGGTTCAGAGAGCTAGGAGGTGTTAAGGATTTAGAGGAGTATACGGGATGTAGGAAGGAGCTTAAGAAGGAAATTAGGAGAGCGAGAAGGGGTCATGAGAAGGCCTTGGCGGGTAAGATTAAGGAGAATCCCAAGGCTTTCTACAAATATGTCAAGAGTAAAAGGATGAGATGTGAAGGCATAGGACCCTTAAAAGGTGAAGGGGGAAAAGTTTGTGCGGAACCGTTAGAATGGCGGAGCTGCTTAATGAATACTTTACCTCGGTATTCACGGTGGAAAGGGATCTGGGTGGTTGTACTGCTGGTTTGCGGTGGACAGAAAGGATCGAGCATGTGGACATAAAGAAAGAGGATATGTTGGAACTATTGAATGGCATCAAGGTTGGTAAGTCGCCGGGACCGGATGGGATGTACCCCAGGTTACTGTGGGAGGCGAGGGAGGAGATTGCGGAGGCTTTGGCGATGATCTTTGCATCGTCGATGGAGACGGGAGAGGTTCCGGAGGATTGGAGGATTGCAGATGTGGTCCCGATATTCAAGAAAGGGAACAGGGACAGCCCGGGAAATTACCGACCGGTGAGTCTAAGCTCAGTGGTTGGTAAGTTGATGGAGAGGATCCTGAGAGACAGGATTTATGATCATCTAGAGGAGTTTAGTATGATCAAAAGTAGTCAGCACGGCTTTGTCAAGGGCAGGTCGTGCCTTACGAGCCTGGTTGAGTTCTTTGAAAATGTGACCAAACACATTGACGAAGGAAGAGCGGTGGATGTGGTCTATATGGACTTCAGCAAGGCGTTCGATAAGGTCCCCCATGCAAGACTTCTTGAGAAAGTGAGAGGGCATGGGATCCAAGGGGCTGTTGCCTTGTGGATCCAGAACTGGCTTGCCTGCAGAAGGCAGAGAGTGGCTGTGGAGGAGTCTTTCTCTGCATGGAGGTCAGTGACCAGTGGAGTGCCCCAGGGATCTGTTCTGGGACCCTTGCTGTTTGTCATTTTCATAAATGACCTGGATGAGGAAGTGGAGGGATGGGTTGGTAAGTTTGCTGACGACACCAAGGTAGGTGGTGTTGTGGATAGTTTGGAGGGATGTCAGAAGTTGCAGCGAGACATAGATAGAATGCAAGACTGGGCGGAGAAGTGGCAGATGGACTTCAACCCGGATAAGTGTGTGGTGATCCATTTTGGCAGATCCAATGGGATGAAGCAGCAGTATAATATGAAGGGTACCATTCTTAGCAGTGTAGAGGATCAGAAGGACCTTGGGGTCCGGGTCCATAGGACTCTTAAATCGGCCTCGCAGGTGGAGGATGCGGTCAAGAAGGCGTACGGCGTACTGGCCTTCATTAATCGAGGAATTGAGTTTAGGAGTCGGGAGATAATGCTGCAGCTTTATAGGACCCTGGTTAGACCCCACTTGGAGTACTGCGCGCAGTTCTGGTCACCTCATTACAGGAAAGATGTTGAAGCCATTGAAAGGGTGCAGATGAGATTTACAAGGATGTTGCCTGGATTGGGGGGCATGCCTTATGAGGATAGGTTGCGGGAGCTTGGTCTCTTCTCCCTGGAGAGACGAAGGATGAGAGGTGACCTGATAGAGGTTTACAAGATGTTGAGAGGTCTGGATAGGGTAGACTCTCAGAGGCTATTTCCAAGGGCTGAAATGGTTGCTACGAGAGGACACAGGTTTAAGGTGCTGGGGGGTAGGTACAGAGGAGATGTCAGGGGTAAGTTTTTCACTCAGAGGGTGGTGGGTGAATGGAATCGGCTGACGTCGGTGGTGGTGGAGGCAAACTCGTTGGGGTCTTTTAAGAGACTTCTGGATGAGTACATGGGATTTAATGGGATAGAACATAGAACATAGAACAGTACAGCACAGAACAGGCCCTTCGGCCCACGATGTTGTGCCGAGCTTTATCTGAAACCAAGATCAAGCTATCCCACTCCCTATCATCCTGGTGTGCTCCATGTGCCTATCCAATAACCGCTTAAATGTTTCTCAAGTGTCTGACTCCACTATCACTGCAGGCAGTCCATTCCACACGCCAACCACTCCCTGCGTAAAGAACCTACCTCTGATATCCGTCCTGTATCTCCCACCACGAACCCTATAGTTATGCCCCCTTGTAATAGCTCCATCCACCCGAGGAAATAGTCTTTGAACGTTCACTCTATCTATCCCCTTCATCATTTTATACACCTCTATTAAGTCTCCCCTCAGCCTCCTCCGCTCCAGAGAGAACAGCCCGAGCTCCCTCAACCTTTCCTCATATGACCTACCCTCCAAGCCAGGCAGCATCCTGGTAAATCTCCTCTGCACTCTTTCCAGCGCTTCCACATCCTTCTTATAGTGAGGTGACCAGAACGGCACACAATATTCCAAATGTGGTCTCACCAAGGTCCTGTACAGTTGCAGCATAACCCCACGGCTCTTAAACTCCAACCCCCTGTTAATAAAAGCTAACACACTATAGGCCTTCTTCACAGCTCTATCCACTTGACTGGCAACCTTTAGAGATCTGTGGATATGGACCCCAAGATCTCTCTGTTCCTCCACAGTCTTCAGAACCCTACCTTTGACCCTGTAATCCACATTTAAATTTGTCCTACCAAAATGAATCACCTCACATTTATCAGGGTTAAACTCCATTTGCCATTTTTCAGCCCAGCTTTGCATCCTATCTATGTCTCTTTGCAGCCTACAACAGCCCTCCACCTCATCCACTACTCCACCAATCTTGGTGTCATCAGCAAATATACTGATCCACCCTTCAGCCCCCTCCTCTAAGTCATTAATAAAAATCACAAAGAGCAGAGGACCAAGCACTGATCCCTGCGGCACACCGCTCGCAACCTGCCTCCTATCCGAAAATTTTCCATCGACCACCACCCTCTGTCTTCGGTCAGACAGCCAGTTACCTATCCAATCGGCCAACTTTCCTTCTATCCCACACCTCCTCACTTTCATCATAAGCCGACCATGGGGGACCTTATCAAACGCCTTACTAAAATCCATGTATATGACATCAACTGCCCTACCTTCATCAACACACTTAGTTACCTCCTCAAAAAATTCTATCAAATTTGTGAGGCACGACTTGCCCTTCACGAATCCGTGCTGACTATCTCGGATTAATCCGCATCTTTCTAAATGGTCGTAAATCCCATCCCTAAGGACCCTTTCCATCAATTTACCAACCACCGAAGTAAGACTAACCGGTCTATAATTACCAGGGTCATTTCTATTCCCTTTCTTAAACAGAGGAACAACATTCGCCATTCTCCAGTCCTCTGGCACCATCCCCGTGGACAGCGAGGACCCAAAGATCAACGCCAAATGCTCTGCAATCTCATCCCTTGCCTCCCACAGAATCCTAGGATACATTTCATCAGGCCCAGGGGACTTATCGACCTTCAGTTTATTCAAAACTGCCAAGACATCCTCCCTCCGAACATCTATTTCCCCCAGCCTATAAGCCTGTAACACCTTCTCTTCCTCAAAAACATGGCCCCTCTCCTTGGTGAACACTGAAGAAAAGTATTCATTCATCACCTCGCCTATCTCTACTGACTCCATACACAAGTTCCCACTACTGTCCTTGACCAGCCCGAACCTCACCCTGGTCATTCTTTTATTCCTCACATAAGAGTAAAAAGCCTTGGGGTTTTCCTTGATCCGACCCGCCAAGGACTTCTCATGTCCCCTCCTAGCTCTCCTAAGCCCCTTTTTCAGCTCATTCCTTGCTAACTTGTAACCCTCAATCGAGCCATCTGAACCTTGTTTCCTCATCCCTACATAAGCTTCCCTCTTCCTTTTCACAAGACATTCCACCTCTTTTGTGAACCATGGTTCCCTCACTCGGCCATTTCCTCCCTGCCTGACAGGAACATACCTATCAAGGACATCCAGTATTTGTTCCTTGAAAAAGTTCCACTTTTCATTAGTTCCTTTCTCTGACAGTTTCTGTTCCCAACCTATGCCCCCTAATTCTTGCCTAATCGCATCATAATTACCTCTCCCCCAATTGTAAACCTTGCCCTGCCGTACGGCCCTATCCCTCTCCATTGCAATAACAAAAGACACCGAATTGTGGTCACTATCTCCAAATTGCTCTCCCACAACCAAATCTAACACTTGGCCCGGTTCATTTCCCAGTACCAAATCCAATGTGGCCTCACTTCTAGTCGGCCCATCCACATATTGTGTCAGGAAACCCTCCCGCACACACTGCACAAAAACTGCCCCATCCAAACTATTTGACCTACAAAGGTTCCAATCAATATTTGGAAAGTTAAAGTCCCCCATGACAACTACCCTGTGACCCCCACACATATCCATAATCTGCTTAGCAATTTCTTCCTCCACATCTCTATTACTATTTGGGGGCCTATAGTAAACTCCTAGCAACGTGACCGCTCCTTTCCTATTTCTAACTTCAGCCCATGCTCGGGCTGCAGTGGAGAGTGACAGTTGGTGTCTCACTGTGGGAGTGCTGCTCGGGCTGCAGTAGAGTGTGACAGTTGGTGTCTCAGTGAGGGAGTGTTGCTCGGGCTGCAGTAGAGTGTGACAGTTGGTGTCTCAGTGAGGGAGTGTTGCTCGGGCTGCAGTGGAGAGTGACAGTTGGTGTCTCACTGAGGGAGTGTTGCTCGGGCTGCAGTGGAGAGTGACAGTTGGGGAAGTGTGGGGAAGTTTTTTGTTTTCTTTTTTTCTTGCTGGTAATGGCTTCAGGGATGGCAGTTCAGGCAGTATGCTGCATCTCCTGTGGGATGTATGTGGTGAGGAAATCCAGTAGTGTTTCAGGAGATTTTAGTTGTAAGAAGTGCATTAGATTGCAGCTTCTGGAGGAGCGTGTAAAGGAGCTGGAGGGGGAGGTAGAGGAACTCCGCATAATTCGGGAGGCGGAGGTGGAAGTTGATAGGAGTTATAGAGAAATAGTAACTCCTAGAAATGAGGCTTGGGTCAATGCCAGGAGGAGGGGTAAGAAGCAATCGGGAAGACAATCCCCTGGGGCGGTTCCCCTCCATAATAGGTTTTCGGTGCTGGAGGCTACAGTTGAGGAGGAATCAACTGAGCATAGAGAGCAGATCTCTGGGGGTGAGCCGAGTGAGAAAGCTCAGGTGGTTAGGGGCTGTAAAAGACTGGGCCTTGTGATTGGGGACTCCACAATTAAGGAGACAGATAGGAGGGTCGGAACTAAAGGTAGGGACTCAGGGTTGGTGTGTTGCCTACCAGGGGCTGGGGTCCGGGATGTGTCTGACAGGGTATTCAGGACTCTTAGGGGGGAGGGAGATAAACCACAAGTTATTGTACATGTGGGGACACACGACATAGGGAGGATAGGGGAAGGGGATATTAGGCAGGGATTTATGGAGTTGGGGTGGAAACTAAAGGCCAAGACTGACAGAGTGGTTATCTCTGGACTCTTGCCTGTACCACGGGATAGTTTAGAGAGGAATAGGGAGAGGGAAGGTTTGAATTCATGGCTGAGGGGATGGTGCAGGAGGGAGGGGTTCAGGTACTTAAGCAATTGGGGCTCGTACTGGGGAAGGTGTGACCTCTATGAGAAGGATGGTCTACACCTTAATCAGAAGGGGACCAATATCCTGGGGGGTAAATTTGCTAAGGCCATGCAGGGAGGTTTAAACTGATTCGGGGGGGGGGGAGGGATCCTGAGTAGTGGGGCTGAAAGTGAGGGATGCATGGATGGGGACTGCAATGCACGGCATTGCAGAGGTGGGGTGGAGCAGGGTTTGAAATGTGTATACTTCAATGCCAGGAGTATTCGCAATAAAGTGGGTGAACTTGCAGCGTGGATCAGTACCTGGGACTTCGATGTTGTGGCTATTTCAGAGACATGGATAGAGCAGGGGCAGGAATGGATGCTGCAGGTCCCGGGGTTCAAATGTTTTAGTCGAAGTAGGGAAGGAGGTAGAAGAGGGGGAGGGGTAGCATTATTGGTCAGAGATTGTATCACAGTGTCAGAGAGGAGGTTTGATGAGGACTTATCTGTTGAGGTAGTATGGGCGGAGATTAGAAATAGGAGAGGAGAGGTCACCCTGTTGGGAGTCTTTTATAGACCTCCTAAAAGTTCTAGAGAGGTTGAGGAAAGGATTGCGGAGTCAATCCTGCTTAGGAGTGAAAGTAATAGGGCAATTGTTATGGGGGATTTTAACTTGACTAATATTGACTGGAATTGTTATAGCTCTAGCTCGTTAGAGGGGTCAGTTTTTGTTCAAAGCGTGCAGGAAGGTTTTTTGACTCAGTATGTAGACAGGCCAACTAGAGGTGAGGCTATATTGGATCTGGTGCTGGGAAATGAGCCAGACCAGGTGCTAGACTTGGAAGTTGGTGTGCATTTTGGTGATAGTGACCACAATTCGGTTACGTTCACCTTAGTGATGGAAAGGGATAGGCATGAACCTCGGGCCAATGGTTTTAGCTGGGGGAAGGGTAATTATGAGGCTATTAGGAGAGAATTAGGAAACATAGGTTGGACTAGGAGATTACAGGGACTGGGAACGTCCGACATGTGGAGTTTTTTCAAGGAGCAGCTACTGCGAGTCTGTGATAGGTATGTCCCTGTCAGGCAAGGAGGAATTGGTAGGGCTAGGGAACCGTGGTGCACCAAAAAAGTTTCTTTGTTGGTTAAAAAGAAAAAGGAGGCTTATGTTCGGATGAGACGTGAGCACTCGGGTAGTGCACTAGAAAGCTTTAGATTGGCTAAGAGGGAGTTGAAGAGCGAGCTTAGAAGGGCTAAAAGGGGACATGAGAAGACTTTGGCGGATAGGGTTAAAGAGAATCCTAAGGCGTTCTATAGGTATGTCAAGAACAGAAGGTTGGTTAGGGCAAGTTTAGGGCCAGTTATAGATGGCAGAGGGAAGTTATGTGTGGAACCGGAGGAGATTGGTGAAGCATTGAACCAATATTTCTCTTCGGTGTTCACGCAAGGGGACATGAATATAGCTGAGGAGGACACTGGGTTGCAAGGGAGTAGAATAGACAGTATTACAGTTGATAAGGAGGATGTGCAGGATATTCTGGAGGGTCTGAAAATAGATAAATCCCCTGGTCCGGATGGGATTTATCCAAGGATTCTCTGGGAGGCAAGAGAAGTGATTGCAGAGCCTCTGGCTCTGATCTTCAGGTCGTCGTTGGCCTCTGGTATAGTACCAGAAGATTGGAGGTTAGCGAATGTTGTCCCATTGTTTAAGAAGGGGAACAGAGACTTCCCCGGGAATTATACACCGGTGAATCTCACTTCTGTTGTCGGCAAGATGTTGGAAAAAATTATAAGGGATAGGATTTATAGTTATTTGGAGAGTAATGAATTGATAGGTGATAGTCAGCATGGTTTTGTGGCAGGTAGGTCGTGCCTTACTAACCTTATTGAGTTTTTTGAGAAAGTGACCAAGGAGGTGGATGGGGGCAAGGCAGTGGACGTGGTATATATGGATTTTAGTAAGGCGTTTGATAAGGTTCACCATGGTAGGCTTCTGCAGAAAATGCAGATGTATGGGATTGGGGGTGATCTAGGAAATTGGATCAGGAATTGGCTAGCGGATAGGAAACAGAGGGTGGTGGTTGATAGTAAATATTCATCATGGAGTGCGGTTACAAGTGGTGTACCTCAGGGATCTGTTTTGGGGCCACTGCTGTTTGTAATATTTATTAATGATCTGGATGAGGGTATAGTTGGGTGGATTAGCAAATTTGCTGATGACACCAAAGTCGGTGGTGTGGTAGACAGTGAGGAAGGGTGTCGTAGTTTGCAGGAAGACTTAGACAGGTTGCAAAGTTGGGCCGAGAGGTGGCGGATGGAGTTTAATGCGGAGAAGTGTGAGGTAATTCACTTTGGTAGGAATAACAGATGTGTTGAGTATAGGGCTAACGGGAGGACTTTGAATAGTGTGGAGGAGCAGAGGGATCTAGGTGTATGTGTGCATAGATCCCTGAAAGTTGGGAATCAAGTAGATAAGGTTGTTAAGAAGGCATATGGTGTCTTGGCGTTTATTGGTAGGGGGATTGAATTTAGGAGTCGTAGCGTTATGTTGCAACTGTACACAACTCTGGTGCGGCCGCACTTGGAGTACTGTGTGCAGTTCTGGTCCCCACATTACAGGAAGGATGTGGAGGCTTTGGAGAGGGTGCAGAGGAGGTTTACCAGGATGTTGCCTGGTATGGAGGGGAGATCCTATGAGGAGAGGCTGAGGGATTTGGGATTGTTTTCGCTGGAAAGGCGGCGGCTAAGAGGGGATCTTATTGAAACATATAAGATGATTAGAGGTTTAGATAGGGTGGATAGTGATAGCCTTTTTCCTCTGATGGAGAAATCCAGCACGAGGGGGCATGGCTTTAAATTGAGGGGGGGGTAGTTATAGAACCGATGTCAGGGGTAGGTTCTTTACCCAGAGGGTGGTGAGGGATTGGAATGCCCTGCCAGCATCAGTAGTAAATGCGCCTAGTTTGGGGGCGTTTAAGAGATCCGTAGATAGGTTCATGGACGAAAAGAAATTGGTTTAGGTTGGAGGGTCACAGTTTTTTTTTTTTAACTGGTCGGTGCAACATCGTGGGCCGAAGGGCCTGTTCTGCGCTGTAATGTTCTATGTTCTATGTTCTATATTACCTCAGTGTGCAGATCCCCCACGATTGGGGGCTATAGATAGGCTTTGAGGTGGGGATGTGATCGATTGAGGGCTATAGATAGGCCTAGAGGTGGGGATGTGATCGGCGCAACTTGTGGGCCGAAGGGCCTGTTTGTGCTGTGGCTTTCTATGTTCTATGTTCTATGTTTGTTTTTATAGCCTTCCCAATCTTCTGACATCCCACTACTCTTTGCCACATTATAGGCTCTCTCTTTTGCCTTGATGCATTCCCTGACTTCCTTTGTCAGCCATGGCTGCCTAATCCCCCCACTGATAACCTTTCTTTTGTTTCGGATGAACCTCTGCACTGTGTCCTCAATTACTCCCAGAAACTCCTGCCATTGCTGTTCTACTGTTTTTCCAATAATGAATCACAATCTCAGATCAATAGACGGCAATGTTTCAAAACTTGATCAAAATCTGAGAACAAGAGACTGCAATGTTTCAATACTGGATCAGAATCTGGGAACGATAGACATGGATTTAATAATACTGGACCAGAATCTGAGAACAATAGACTGAAATGTTCCAAGACTGGATCATAATCTGAGAACAATGCACTGCAATGTTCCAATACCGGATCAGAATATGCGAACAATAGATTGTAATGTCCCAATACTGGATCAGAATCTGAGAACAATGGACTGCAATGTTCCAATAAAGGATCCTAATCTGAGAACAAAGGACGGTAATGTTTCAATAATAGATCAGAATCTGAGAACAATGGACTGTAACGTTTCAATAAAGGATCATAATCTGAGAACAGTACTCTAAAGTTCAAATACGGGATCAGAATCTGACATCAAAAGATGGTAATGTTCCAATAAAGGATCATAATCTGAGATCAATAGACTGTCATGTTGCACTAAAAGATCATAATTTGAGAACAATAGACTGCAATGTTCCCATAATGTATCAGAATCTGAGAACGATAGACTGGAATGTTCCAATACCGCATCAGGATCTGGGAATAATAGAACGGGATGTTACAATACTGGATCAGAATCTGACAACAATAGACTGGAATGTTAGAACATAAGAACATAAGAAATAAGAGCAGGAGTAGGCCATCGAGCCCCTCAAGCCTGCTCCGCCATTCAATAAGATCATGGCTGATCTGATAGTGGGTTCAGTTCCACTTACCCGCCCGCTCCCCATAACCCTTAATTCCCATAATGGTTAAAAATCTATCTATCTGTGACTTAAACACATTTAACGAGGTAGCCACGACTGCTTCATTGGGCAGAGAATTCCAAAGATTCACTCCGCTCTGGGAGAAGAAGTTCCTCCTCAACTCTGTTCTAAATTGACTCCCCCATATTTTGAGCCTATGCCCCCTAGTTCTTGTTTACATTGGAAGTGGAAATAACCTCGCTTCTTCTACCCTGTCTAGCCCCTTCATTGTCATATATGTATCTAAAAGATCTCCCTTCAAGCTTCTAAACTCCAATGAGTACAGGCCCTGTCTACTCAATCTCTCCTCATAAGCTGACCCCCTCATCTCCGGAATCGACCTGGTGAACCTTCTCTGTCCCCCCTCCAAAGCTAATATATCCTTTCTTAAATAAGGGGACCAAAACTGGACACAGTACTCTAGGTGCGGCCTCTCCAGTACCCTGTACAGTTGCAGCATGACCTCCCTGCATTTATACTCCATCCCTCTCACGATAAAGGCCAACATTCCATTTGCTTTCTTGATCACCTGCTGCACCTGCAAACTGAGGTTTTGTGATTCATGCACAAGGACCCCCAGGTCCCTCTGCACAGTAGCATGTTGTAATTCTTCACCGTTTAAATAAGAGTCCATTTTACTATTATTCCTTCCAAAGTGGATAGCCTCACACTTACCAACGTTATACTCCATCTGCCAGATCCTTCCCCACTAACTTAGCTGATCCAAATCTCTCTGCAGACTCTTTCTGTCCTCCACGCGATTTGCTTTCCCACTCATCTTTGTGTCATCCGCAAACTTTGTTACCCGACACTCGCTCCCCTCCTCCAGATCGTCGATGTATATGGTAAATAGTTGAGGCCCCAGCACTAATCCCTGCGGCATGCCACTACTCATTGATTGCCAACCGGAAAAGCACCCATTTATTCCGACTCTCTGCTTTCTGTTAGATAGCCAATCCTCAATCCACGCTAACACTTTATCCCCAACTCCGTGTACCTTTATCTTATGCAGCAACCTTTTGTGAGGCACCTGATCGAATGCCTTCTGGAAATCTATTTACACAACATCCACCGGTTCCCCTCTGTCAACTGCACTCGTCGCATCCTCAAAAAATTCCAGTAAATTAGTCAAACATGGCTTTCCCTTCAAGAATCCATGCTGCGTCTGCTTGATTGAACCATTCTTTTCCAGGTGTCCTGTTATTTCTTCCTTAATGATAGATTCCAGCATTTTCCCAACTACGGATGTTAAGCTAACCGGCCTGTAGTTACCTGCCTTTTGTCTACCTCCTTTTTTAAACAGTGGCGTTACATTAGCTGTTTTCCAATCAGCTGGCACCTCCCCAGAGTCCAGTGAATTTTGAAAAATTACAACTAATGAATTTGCTATTACTTCTGTTGTTTCTTTTTGTACGCTGGGATGCATTCCATCCGGACCAGGAGACTTGCCTACCTTTAGTTCCATTAGCCTACCTCTTTAGTAATAGTGATCGTTTTAAGGTCCTCATCCCCGACAGTCCCGGGTAAGGGCAGAAGTTGTTTTTTGTAGTTTAGTTAGGGCATCATGATTGGCATAGGTTTGGAGGGCCGAGGGGCCTGTTCCTGTGCTGTACTTTCCCTTGTTCTTTGTTGATTATTGACTACCTTGGATGACACCCTCAGGATGTAGTCTCCTTTACTGACAACTTTGCTTACATTATCATCAAAATGGTCTCACGAATGGACCCTGAGGAAGGGTCACACAGACGTGAAACATTGGCTCTATTCTCTCTCCACAGATACTGTCAGACCTGCTGAGATCTCCCAGCATTTTCTGTTTTTGTATTCATTTACTGACTCCATTTGCTTTCATTCCCACGCAGCGTTCTCCTGTTCAGTTGACATGTAAATGTTGAAATGTTCAGCAAACTGCTGGTTAATTCCTTGAATATTCAGGCAAGTCCCCGAAAAATACATCATTCCTCAATCCATCTCGCGCCAGCTCCCCCATCCTTTACGTCTCTCCTATACATTGCAACAACCCTTTCTTCATCCTCGCCAAGAGTATCGTAACCTTGGCTCATTCCTCTGCCAGGTCACAAGCTCCGCATGAAGCCAAGAGCCAGAGAACCAGTTGGGAGCAGCACACTTGTTTATAAAGCGAGAATTCACAATACAGGAGACGCTGAGGTTGAGAATTGACCATAATGTGGACGTTCCAGAACATCATCCTTCTGTTTGGATTGCTGGATACAGTCATGGGGGGGTAGGGAATTCGAGGGCCGAAGGGCCTGTTCCTGTGCTGTACTTTCCTTTGTTCTGTGTATGTATGGGTGGCATGGTGGCACAATCGTTAGCACTGCTGCCTCACAGCGCCAGAGACCCGGGTTTGATCCCCGGTTTGGGTCACTGCCTGTGTGGAGTCTGCACGTTCTCCCCGTGTCTGCATGGGTTTCCTCCGGGTGCTCCGGTTTCCTCCCACAGATCAGAAGACATGCTGTTTAGTTGCATTGATTATGCTAAATCCTCCCTCAGTGTACCCGAACAGGCGCCGGAGTGTGGCAACTGGGAGATTTTCACAGCAACCTCATTGCACTGTTAATGTGAGCCTACTTGTAACATGAATAAATAAGCTTTAGAAACTTGATCAGCGCTGTGTGAAAAGCAGAGAATGCCTGTCGTACACCATTGTATCAGTCACATTCTCAAAGGGGGCACACATTCAAAAAGAAATCCAAGCACCTCATGCTAAACAGTAACTTGTGGGCAGGAAATGCAGCCTTGGCACAGTCACCATCTCGTACCAGGACTACATTTATAATGAAATGAAATATGAGCTTTACTAAAAATTGTACATCTTTTACACAAAACGAAAGAGTCCAGTGACTAAGCTGGGGCATCATAATCTGCTGCACAGATTGGCAACAGGGCTTCCCTCAGCACCCCTCGTGCTGATGTTGCTGTTATTGCTTTCATCAGAGGGCATGGAACAAGTAACATCTGACTCGATAATTCATGGAAGCCGAAAGTACAGAACACAACTGCATTCTTTGTCAGAAAGGCACCTGGATTGAGCTTTGCACCATGGGGTTAGTGCTCCCTCACAGCGCCAGGGATCCTGGTTCGAATCCGACCTTGGGTCACTCCAAGTGTGGAGTTGGCACATTCTCTCCGTGTCTTCATGGGTTTCCTCCAGGGGCTCCACTTTCCTCCCACAGTCCAAAGATGTGCAGGTTGGTGCATTGGCTGTGCTAAAAATTGCCCGTTATTGTCAGGGAGACTATCAGGGTGGATGCGTGGGGTTACGGAAATAGGGCCTGGGTGGGGTTGTGGTCAGTACAGACTCATCATAAATTGTAACACAGAAACCCAACAGTGCGAAAGAGTCCATTCGGCCCATCGAGTCTGCACCAACAACAATCCCGCCCAGGCCCTATCCCCATAACCCCACATATTTACCCCATGAACTCCTCTAATGTACACATTCTGGACACGAAGGGAAAATTTAGCCTATAATTCACCCCACTGATTTTCTCAATAGATTACAATTATATCGTCTCTTTAATGTAATTAAACAGAACGTAATGAAAAACATGAAACATATTTCTAATCTGAATTTATCATCACAATGAAACACAATTTTAATTGAAAATTGGGGATGAAGTGGAAATGATCGAGAGCTTCAGGTTTCTAGGTGTCCAGATCACCAACAACCTGTCCCGATCCCTCCACACATTCGCTACAGTTAAGAAAACCCACCAACGCTTGTACTTCCTCAGGAGGCTAAGGAAATTTGGCATGTCCCCTACGACTCCCAACAACTTTTACAGATGCATCATAGAAAGCATTCTTTCTGTTTGTATCACCGTTCCTGCTCTGCCCAAGGCAGCAGGAAACTATAAACGGTTGTGAATGAAACCTAGTCCATCACTCAAACCAGCCTCCCACCCATTGACTCTGTCTACACTTCCTGCTGCGTCGGGAAAAGCAGCCGGCGTAATCAAGGACCCCACGCACCCCGGATATTCTCTCTTCCACCGACTTCCATCGGGGAAAAGATACAAAAGTTTAAGGCCATGTACCGACGGACGCGACTGCAGCTTCTTCCCTGCTGCCATCAGACTTTTGACTAGACCCATCTTATATTAATTAGGTTACCATATATAATATATATCTATATATTGATACTATATATATGTATATATATATATATATATATATATATAATGTAATACCTTATTATTATATTAAGTTGATATTTCTCTAGCTATGATGGTAACACGACATTCTGCATCCTCTCCTTTTTGAAGGGTATGCTTTGTCTGTATAGCTTGCAAGAAACAATGTTTTTCACTGTATACTAATACATGTGACAATAATAAAACAAATCAAATCCAATCATTGCTCCTTCACAGCGCCAGCATTGCAGTGTGTTGTTTATTTTCTCACCTGTAATTGATTACTCTAATAGGTTGTTCTGCCGAGTCTCAGGAGTGTTTCTGCTGTGTATTAAAGAGAAGACCTTCAGTGTGAGACCTCAGTAAATGGCCATGGTTTACGCCACGGGCAGACAGAAGCCAGAGGGTGGTTGTAGAGAGCTGTTTTTCAAACTGGAGGCCTGTGACCAGTGGTGTGCCTCAGGGATCAGTGCTGGGCCCACTGTTATTGTCATTTACATAAACGATTTGGATGAGAATATAGGGGGCATGGCTAGTAAGTTTGCAGATGACACCAAGATTGGTGGCATAGTGGACAGTGAAGAAAGATATCTCCAATTGCAACGGGATCTTGATCAACTGGCCAGTGGGCGGACGAATGTCAGATGGAGTTTAATTTAAATAAATGCGAGGTGATGCATTTTGGTAGATTGAACCAGGGCACGACTTACTCAGTTAATGGTAGGGCGTTGGGGAGAGTTACAGAACAAAGAGATCAAGGAGTAAATGTACATAGCTCCTTGAAAGTGGAGTCATAGGTGGACACCGTGGTGAAGAAGGCATTCGACATGCTTGGCTTTATCGGTCAGAACATTGAATATAGTAGTTGGGACGTCTTGCTGAAGTTGTATAAGACATTGGTAAGGCCACACGTGGAATACTGTGTGCAATTCTGGTCATCTTATTATAGAAAGGATATTATTAAACTAGAAAGAGTGCAGAAAAGTTTTACTGGGTTGCGACTGGGACTTGATGGATTGAGTTATAAGGAGAGGCTGAATAGACTGGGACTTTTTCCCCTGGAGCGGAGGAGGCAGAGTGCTGATCTTATAGAGGTCTATCAAATAATGAGGGGCACAGATCAGCTAGATAGTCAATATCTTTTCCCAAAGGTAGGGGAGTCTAAAACTAGACGGCATAGTTTTAAGGTGAGAGGGGAGAGATACAAAAGTGTCCAAAGGGGCAAATCTTTCACACAGAGGGTGGTGAGTGTTTGGAACAAGCTGCAAGAGGTAGTAATAGAGGCGGGTACAATTTTATCTTTTGAAAAGCATTTAGATAGTTACATGTGTATAATGGGTATAGAGGGCTACAGGGCACATCCGGGCAATTGGGATTAGCTTAGGGGTTTAAAAAAAAAAGGGTGGCATGGACAAGTTGGGCCGAAGGGCCTGTTTCCATGCTGTAAACCTCTCTGACTCTATGACACCATCGCTTCTCTCAGAAAACACACTGATCCAATATCGGTCAAGCTGGAGCCAGTTACTATCCTATTCTCGCTGCCATTGGAGTTCCTGGTAGGTGATTGCAACAGATTAAAATGGATTTATTCATGACACAAGTGGGCTTACATTAACACTACAATTAAGTTACTGTGAAAATCCCCTAGTCGCCACACTCCGGCTCCTGTTCGGGTACACTGAGGGATAATTTCGCATGGCCAAAGCAACTAACCAGCACGTCTTTCAGACTGTGGAAGGAAACCGGAGGAAACCCACGCAGACATGGGGAGAACCTGCAGACTCTCCACAGGCAGTGGTCCAAGCCGGGAACTGAACCCGGTCCCTTGTTGTTGAGGCAGCAGCGCTGTCCACTGTGATACCGCTCCACCCAAAAAAGAGTATACATGACGTCTGCTATGAGGAGGCTCCCTCCCATCACCTCCTAACTTTGGAGAGAGTGAAGTTGCTCCCCGGAGCAGTATACCTGGGCTGATGGAACGGCAGTGGTTCCCTCCTGACCAGAGTGACAGCTCATGGGACCACAGACCCGACCAGCGTCTATAGCTACTGAGGTGTGATGAGGGGTTGCCAGTGATTAGTCTTTGCTGGAATATTACTGTTCAACTTTGTCAGTCGAGGTATAGATGACAAAAGCAGAGATGTCATGATGGAGTTGTATTAGAGGGATGAGCGTTGGCGAGGCCACGGCTGGAGTACTGTGTGCAGTTCTGGTCACCACATTATAGGAAGGATGTGACTGCACTGTGGGGGGTGCAGAGGAGATTCACCAGGATACTGCCTGGGATGGAACATTTAATGTAGGAGGAGAGGTTGGATAGGCTTGCGTTGTTTTCATTGTAGCAGCGAAGACTGAGGGGCGACCCGATTGAGGTGTTGAAGATGATGAGGGATGTGGACAGGGTGGAGAGGGAACAGCTGTTCCTGTTATTTGAAGGGTCAGTTACAAGGGGACACAAGTTAAAAATGAAGGGTGGGAGGTTTCAGGGGGATTTGACGAAAAACGTTTTTACTCAAATGGTTTTGATGGTCAGGAATGCGCTGCGTGGGAGGGTGGTGGAGGTGGGATGCCTCACATCCTTTAAAAAGTACCTGGATGAGAATTTGGTGCGTCATAACATTCAGGGCTATGGGACTGCTGGCAAGTGGGATTGGGTGGGCAGGTCAGGGCAGTTCATGCGTCGGTGCAGACTCGATGGGCCGAAGGGCCTCTTCTGCCTTGTGGTATTCTGTGATTCTGTGAACTTGATTCACCTGCTGTTTCCCCTCGCTTGAGGAATCATTCTTCCTTGTGGTGGGCGTTGGGAGGGAGAGCTGTGGTCGGGGTGATGAACTTTAACTTGTGAGCACAAATAACAATCATGAATTCGAAAGCAAAACTAACATCGGCTTTCTGCAGCTCTTTGATTTCATACAGGAAGTGTACAAAATGTGTCCCATCTAATTGGAGCTGCTTTATCATTCTTCTGAAGGTTAATCAGATGTTGCCCCGCACCGTCCTCTTCCCCACCCTCACACACATTCCCAGCATGGCATGGCACAATGGCAAAGTGGTTAGCACTGCTGCCTCACAGCGCCAGGGACCCGAGTTCAATTCTGGCCTCGGGTCACTGTCTGTTCGCACGTTCTCCCCGTGTCTGCGTGGGTTTCCTCCGGATGCACCGGCTTCTTCACAGTCCAAAAATGTTTCGGTGAGGTGGATTGTCCATGCTAGATTGTCCCTTAATATCCAAAGACGAGCTGGTTAGGCGCATTGGCCATGCCAAATTCTCCCTCAAAGTACACAAACAGGCGCCAAAGTGTGGCGACCAGGGGATTTTCACAGTAACTTCATTGCAGTGTCAATGTAAGCCTACTTGTGAGTAATAAATATACTTCAACGTTTAACAGCATTTTGCTAATTTCAGAGCATAGAGCTCTGGTTAACTGAGAAAAGTATGGATGTTCGGGAACTTGGGGAAATAAATAGTGATGTCTTGAGGAGTGTACCTATAACGGAGAAGAAGGTGCTGCAAGTCTTAAAGCGCATCAAGGTAGATAAATCCCTGGGACCTGACGAAGTGTATCCCAGGATATTGTGGGAGGCTAGGGAGGAAATTGCGGGTCCCCTAACAGAGATATTTGAATAATCGATTGTCCCAGGTGAGGTGCCTGAAGGTTGGAGGGTGGCAACTGGTTTGCCTTTGTTTAAAAAGGGCTGTTGGGGAAAACCTGGTAACTACAGGCCAGCGAGCCTCACATCTGTGGTGGGTAAGGTGTTGGAAGGTATTTTGAGAGAAAGGATGTACAGGCGTTTAGAGGCGCAAGGACTGATTAGGGACAATCAGCATGGCTTTGTGAGTGGAAACTCGTGTCTCACAAATTTGGTTGAATTTTTTGAAGGGGAAACCAGGAAGGTAGATGAGGGCAGTGCAGTTGATGTTGTCTATAGACTTTAGCAAAGGACGTTGACAATGTACCACGTGGTAGGTTGTTGCATAAGGTTAAAACCTCCGGGATCCAGGATGAGGTAACTAAATGGATACAAAATTGGCTTGATGACAGAAGCCAGAGGGTTGTAGAGGGTTATTTTTCAAACTGGAGGCCTGTGACCAGCGGAGTGCCTGAGGGATCAGTGTTATTTGTTATTTATATTAATGAGTTGGATGAGAATTTAGGAGGGATGGTTAGCAAGTTTGCAGATGATACCAAGATTGGTGGCATAGTGGACAGTGAAGAAGGTTATCTCAGATTGCAACGAGAACTTGATCAATTGGGCCAGTGGGCTGACGAATGGCAGATGGAGATTAATTTAGATAAATGGGAGGTGATTCATTTTGGTAGATTGAACCACGGTAGGACTTATTCAGTTAATGGTAGGGCATTTGGGAGAGGTACACGTTCATAACTCCTTGAAAGTGGAGTTACAGGTGGATAAGGTCGTGAGGAAGGTTTTTCCCAGATCAGAAGTGACGATCACAAGGGGTCACCGGCTCAAGGTGAGAGGGGTGAAGTATAACTCAGGTATTAGAGGGACGTTTTTTACACAGAGGGTGGTGGGGGCCTGGAAAGCGCTGCCAAGTAGGGTGGTGGAGGCAGGCACACTGACATCGTTTAAGACTTACCTGGATAGTCACATGAGCAGCCTGGGAATGGAGGATACAAACGATTGGTCTAGTTGGACCAAGGAGTGGCATAGGCTTGGAGGGCCGAAGGGCCTGTTTTCTGTGCTGTACTGTTCTTTGATGGCATTCCGCATGCTTGGTTTTATTGGCCAGAACATTGAATACTGGATTTGGGACGTCTTGTTGCAGTTGTACAAGACATTAAACATAGAAACATAGAAACCCTACAGTACAGAAAGAGCCCATTCGGTCCATCGAGTCTGCACCGACCACAATCCCACTCAGGCCCTAGCCCCATATCCCTACATATTTTACCCGCTAATCCTTCTAAACTACGCATCCCAGGACACTAAGGGGCAATTTTAGCATGGCCAATCAACCTAACCCGCACATCTTTGGACTGTGGGAGGAAACCGGAGCACCCAGAGGAAACCCACACAGACACGAGGAGAATGTGCAAACTCCACACAGACACTGACCCAAGCCGGGAATTGAACCCAGGTCCCTGGAGCTGTGAAGCAGCAGTGCTAACCACTGTGCTACCGTGCCACACTTGGAATAGCATGTACAGTTCTGGTCACCCTATTCGAGAAAGGATATTATTCAACTAGAAAGAGTGCAGAAAATATTTATTAGAATGCTACAGAGGCTTGATGGCTTGAGTTAGAAGGAGAGTCTGGATAGACTGGGACTTTTCCCTGGAACGCAGCAGGTTTAGGGGTGACCTTACAGAGGTTGATAAAATAATGAGAGGCATAGATGAGCGAGAGAGTTAACATCTTTTCCCAAAGGTGAGGGAGTCTTAAACTAGAGGGCATAGGTTTAAGGTGAGAGAGGAAACATAGAACCATAGAACCATAGAAAATTATAGCTCAGAAACAGGCCCTTTGGCCCTTCTTGTCTGTGCCGAACCATTTTATGCCTAGTCCCACTGACCTGCACTTGGACCATATCCCTCCACACCCCTCTCATCCATGAACCCGTCCAAGTTGTTCTTAAATGCTAAAAGTGACTTTTCTCCTTTCACCCTTAACCCATGCCCTCTGGTTTTTTCTCCCCGAGCCTCAGCGGAAAAAGCCTGCTTGCATTCACTCTATCTATACCCATCAAAATCTTATACAAATCTATCAAATCTCCCCTCAATCTTCTACGCTCCAGGGAATAAAGTCCGAACCTATTCAATCTATCTCTGTAACTCAGCTTCTCAAGTCCCGGCAACATCCTTGTGAACCTTCTCTGCACTCTTTCAATCTTATTTACATCCTTCCTGTAACTAGCTGACCAAAACTGTACACAATACTCCAAATTCGGCCTCACCAATGCCTTATATAACCTTACCATAACACTCCAACTTTTATACTCGATACTCCGATTTATAAAGGCCAATGAACCAAAGGCACTCTTTACGACCCTATCCACCTGTGACATCACTTTTAGGGTATTCTGTACCTGTATTCCCAGATTCCTCTGTTCAACTGCATTCTTCAGAGTCCTACCATTTACCCTGTACGTTCTAATTGGGGTTGTGCTTCCAAAGTGCAATATTTCACACTTTTCGGCGTTAAACTCCATTTGCCATTTTCAGCCCATTTTTCTAGTTGGTCCAAATCCGTCTGCAAGCTTTGAAAGCCATCCTCACTGTCCACTACACCTCCAATCTTTGTATCATCAGCAAACTTGCTGATCCAATTGACCACATTATCATCCAGGTCATTGATATAGATGACAAACAACAATGGACCAAAACACCGATCCCGACAGCACACCACTAGTCACAGGCCTCCACTCAGAGAAGCAATCCTCCACAACCACTCTCTGGCTTCTTCCATTGAGCCAGTGTCTAATCCAATTTACTACCTCCCCATGTATACCTAGCGACTGAACCTTCCTAACTAACCTCCCATGAGGGACCTTGTCAAAGGCCTTGCTGAAATCCAGGTAGACAACATCCACCGCCTTCCCTTCATCCACTTTCCTGGTCACCTCCTCGAGAAACTCTAATAGATTGGTCAAACATGACCTACCACGCACAAAGCCATGTTGACTCTCCCTAATAAGTCCCTGTCTATCCAAATATGTGTAGATCCCATCCCTTATCCCACCTTCCAATAACGTGCCCACCACCGACGTCAAACTTACTGGCCGATAATTTCCCGGATTTCTTTTGGAACCTTTTTTAAACAAAGGAACAACATGAGCCACCCTCCAATCATCCGGCACCTCCCCTGTGAATACTGACATTTTAAATATGTCTGTCAGGGCCCCTGCAAGTTCAACACTAGCTTCCCTCAAGGTCCTTGGGAATACCCTGTCCGGTCCTGGGGATTTATCCACTCTGATTTGCCTCAAGACAGCGAGCACCTCCTCCCCTTTAATCTGTAAAGGTTCCATGGCCTCCCTACCAGTTTGCCCTATTTCCGTAGACGCCATGCCCGTTTCCTCAGTAAATACGGATGCAAAACAACCATTTAGTATCTCCCCCATCTCTTTTGGTTCCATACACAGTCTACCACTCTGGTCTTCAAGTGGACCAATTTTATCCCTCACTATCCTTTTGCTGCGAACATACCTATAGAAGCTCTTTGGATTTCCCTTCACTCTGTCTGCCAAAGCAACCTCATGTCTTCTTTTAGCACTCCTGATTTCCCTCTTAAGTAGCTTCTTGCACTTTTTATACTCCTCGAGCATCTGATCTGTTCCTTGCTGCCTGTACATTTCATACAACTCTCTCTTCCTCTTAATCAGTGTTACAATCTCCCTCGAGAACCAAGGTTCCTTATTCCGATTTACTTTGCCTTTAATCCTGACAGGAACATACAAACACTGCACTCTCAACATTTCTCCTTTGAAGGCCTCCCACTTTCCATTTACATCCTTACCAGAGAACAGCCTGTGCCAATCCACACTTCCCAGATCCCTTCTCATTTCATCAAATTTGGCCTTTTTCCAGTTCAGAACTTCAACCCGAGGGCCAGATCTATCCTTATCCACGATCAGGTGGAAACTAATGGCATTATGATCACTGGATCCAAAGTGTTCCCTCACACTCACATCCATCACCTGCCCTAACTCATTTCGCAATCGAAGATCCAATATCGCATCCTCTCTAGTTGGCACCTCTATATACTGATGTAGAAAATTCTCCTGAACACATTTTACAAACTCTACCCCGTCTAAACCTTGAACAGTATGCGAGTCCCAATCTATATATGGAAAATTAAAATCCCCTACTATCACAACTTTGTGTTTCTTGCAGTTGTCAGCTATCTCTCCGCTGATTTGCTCCTCCAATTCTCGCTGACTATTGGGTGGTCTATAATACAAGCCCATTAATGTGGTCATACCTTTCCTGTTTCTCAGCTCCACCCATAGGGCCTCTGTAGACAAGCTGCCTAATCTATCCTGCCTGAGTACCGCTGTAACAGTTTCCCTGACCAACAATGCCACCCCCCCCCCCCACCTTTTATCCCTCTGCCTCTATCCCGCCTGAAACATTGGAACCCTGGAACATTGAGCTGCCAGTCCTGCCCCTCCTGTAGCCAAGTTTCACTAATGGCTATAATGTCATACTTCCATGTGTCTATCCACGCCTTCAGCTCATCTGCCTTCCCCACAATACTCCTGGCATTGAAATAGACACAACTCAAAAAATTATTTCCACCACACTCTCCCCTTCCATTTGTGATTTTGCTTGATCTAACCTGTCTTTCTAACCCTGCTCCACTATCTGCTCTGGCACTCTGGTTCCTATCCCCCTGAAAATATAGTTTAAACGCTCCCCAATAACACGAGCAAATCTCACTGAGATACAAAAGTTTCCAGAGGGGCAACCTTTTCACTCAGAAGGTGGTGAGTGTCAGGAGCAAGCTGCCAGAGGCCGTAGTAGAGGCGGGTGTAATTTTGCATTAAAAAAAAACATTTAGACAGTTGCATGAGGAAGATGGGTAGAGGGATATGGACCAAATGTGGGTAATTGGGACTAGTTTAGTGGTAAAAATTGGGCGGCATGGACAAGTTGGGCCGAAGGGCCTATTTCCATGCTGTAAAACTCGATGACTCATCCACCCTTTATTCTCCACTCTCATCCAAACCAGCTGAAAGAACCTCAAACCTGTTGGACAATACAGTAAGAAGTCTCACAACACCAGGTTAAAGTCCGACAGGTTTATTTGGTAGCACTGTTGTACAATTGCAGTAGCTGACACTTCTGCACTCCTGTCCTCTGGGTTCCCTTACCTACCTCAGCAGCCGTCACATCCTCCTGTCCCTGACCACTTTCCAAACTGGAAAGTTTTTTCTGAAGCCGTGTGACCGCCTCCTGAAACTAAGCTTCCAGGTAAAACTCTCCCTCCCTGATATGTTGCAGTGGCAAACTCCAGCTGAATGTCTCTGAGCCGAAGCTCCTCAAGCCGCAGATACTTACTGCAGACATACTTGCTCTGAATCACCAGTATCCATGAGCACCCACATACTGCAGTCATCACACATCAACTGTCCTGATATACTTCTGATCTTAAACTAACGACTTAATTATTTTATTCAGTTATTTATTTTAGATATTAATAAATCTTATCGCAAAGTACAGGACAAATTTCAACCTTGGGAAAATGGATCTTGACCACTTACTAGATATTCACCAACAGCTCGCCACCTCCCTGTAGAAAAGCAGAAACCAATTCCCACTGGAAAAAACGTGAGAACATACTCCCCACAAGGACCGACAAACAGACAACAGGAAACTACTGGATGCTGAATGAATAGAGTTTTACAACGTATCAGTTTATCAACACTACCTTACATCCTCATCTCGAAACTAAATGCTCAGTCAGTCTCACTGTTGTCCCTTCAAAACCATGTCTCACTCTCACCCTGCGCAAACACTGTCTTTGTTTTCACTTCACTCAATGCATTTCCCACTCTCACAATTCACTATTTTCAACCCTTTCAATAAAGAGTGAGCAGAACTGCAGGGAAGGAAGAGGACAGGATGTGATCCTCCAGTGACAGGCACCTTAACAAGCATTGGCAATGCATGTCCTCCTGCTCCACTGTGGGGGAGGCCTTGTTACCAGGGGCTGCAGACATCAGCAAGACCTGCCATGAAAGTCTGAGCCTCTTGATTCAGCTTGATTGTGTGGACCTGGTGCTCACACATGTCATCATCAGAGGTTCAAGGTGCTTCCGTGCTGTGGTGAGACAGTCGGGAAGTGCATATCAAGGTGAGTGATGCCCTGGACATCTGTCTCAGTAAAATATCTTCAGGCCTGATACAATTGTCAGACATTTATTTTGATACTAAAACTCTGTAGATCACATCGATTTGGTTTCCACAACCCGTGTGCCTCTATTGATCGGTCATTTTTAGCAGCCGAGCACTCAGCTTGTTGACACCGAAATATAACTCAGCATTAAATACAGAAATCAAGTAAATAATCCCCCAATCACCGGGGCTGAGGCAGGTAAGAGGAAAATGCTGCATTCGCAGCAGGATGAACCGGGTTTTACAATGTACAGGTACTGGATCCCGTATCGAAGGCGTTGGGCACTGGACCTGTTCCAGAATTGTGGATTTGGAGTTCTGGATCGCGTGCTTGTAAAACATGGTGAATCAGTGAGAAATAAAGACCCTGAGGCTTTTCTAATTTAATTATTATACTTTTATTATTTCATAATTTTACATATTGCATTGCAACCGAGGGAGAGGCAGCTGTCACACTGACAGATGCTGTGAAAATTGAAGTTTCGGGCTGGTTTGGCAGATTTTGTGCCCTATCTGCTGGGTTGATAAAACATGGAGAAGGAATGAGAAATAAAGACGACAAGGCTTTTAGCTCATTATTGTACATTTATTATTTCATCATTTTACAACTCAAATTACAGATCCACTGAGGAGGAGACAGCTGCCATTCAGACACAGGCTGTGAATGTTGACAGTTCAGGGTTTAATGTGTGTCTTTTAAACATGTCCTGCAGCTTAAATTGTTTCAAGTACATGGGGTTTTCTTTCCGAAACACCTCTTGTACCTTTTAGACCCACATAATATGCTGCTCTGTAATGAAGCTCTTCTGATCGATGCCATGAATCAGTTCCTCCGTGATCCTTATTCACCTGTCAATAGACAGATTTATCTTCATCATCACCGCTCTCATTCTCTTTATTCTTGGTCAAGACCATGGTGTCTATTCCATTGTGTGGAACTTGGCAGTGAATTTCAGCATTGTTGCCGATATTACAGAATCCTCAACATCTTCTTCATCCAACAGCTGGGCTTCAGCACAGGAAAGTCTTTCAAAAATACCAGCAATATTTACAAAATATCTTTCTTCTCGGACACACGGACACCGTTAAATTCAGGTTTCATTTCATCATCACCAATCAAGGAAATTTCTCGAAGCTGGCAGGAAAATGCTGCATTTCTCACAGATGGGAGAGGATTTTACAATGTACAGGTACCAGACCCCATACCTGGGATGTCTGGGATCCAACATGTTCTGGTCTTGTGGACTTGGCAGATTTTGGGCTCTTTGTGGCTTGCTTATAAAACATGGAGAAGGAATGAGAAATAGAGACGACAAGGCGTTTAGTTCATTATTTTACATTTATTGTTTCATAATTTTACAACTCAAATTACACAACCACCGAGGATGAGATATCGACCGGACTGAGACAGGCTGTGAATATTGAAGGTTCAGGCACTGGCTACACCGTTTAAACATGTCCTGTAGTTTATGGATTCTGGTTTCTGGATGGCATGCTGATAAAACACGGAGAATGAATGAGAAATAAATACTTTTATTTCATTATTGTACTTTTATTATTTCATAATTTTACAACTCAAATTGCATATCATCTGAGGAAGAGAAAGCAGGACTTTCACATCTGCTAATAGATCTTTAGCAACGTTTTTTCCTCAGAGAGATGAAAAACTCTAAATTCAGGTTTAATTTCACCATCACCATTTAGGAACATGGGAAATGGCTTGAGGTTGTGCTTTCCATTTATCAAACTACCTTGGGGTACCATTGGCCCAGCCTTGGCAGCACTGCAGAGTGCATGGTTAACATTGAATACTACTTGGAATTCCCTCCCACCCAAGCCTCTGTTCAATGCAATGAGCATTTTGTGCATGAGTTCAGCCTTGTATCTGGTCGCAATTGCCCGCAAAATGCATTGATCCTTGGGCTGAATGGAGGACACACATTTGGCAGAAAATAAGTTCTGAAAACAATGTTCCTGATGAGGAGAAAATAACCATGCAGCTCTCAGGAACCCCCAGACACCGACACTGAGCCCTGGCTTCAGGGACAAAATGGCTCTCGGACCAATCAAGGGAAATTGGTTGAGTCATCCATGTGCACTGATTGATTGGCCTTGTAAACAACAGGGAAGACTCTGATCCCTTTGAACAATGTAATCTTCTGACTGTTGCCAATAACACATGTTCACATGCCCTGCTCTTTGACCTTCTTCCAATATTATCATGGAAAATTCATCCAAGTATGTCTCTGCAGCTTCATGATCAGTGAAGGTTTCTTCACCATATACTTTCAGCACACACACACCATGGCAGTTTGTAAACTTGTTCTGCCACCCTGACGCTCAATAACATGGTGTTGTTAGGCCTAGCTCTTTATGGAACACTTTCGCTTTGGCCATGGTAATGGATATGTTGCACTCTGACAGTGTATGATTCACTCTAATAACACTTTGTCTACATGGACAGTCTTTAACTGATGGAGGGTTTTCCTATTATCCATTAATTTGGGCACATCACTGTCAGAATAACATTTAATTTCTCCATTTGCTTCTTCAGATCATAAATGGTTGATGTCCCAACACCATTCTATTTGCTTAACCTTTTCCCTGAGGTGCCTTTCTCCAGACGCATCAGTAACTCTACTTTCTGCTTTATAGTCAGTGACCTTTTGTCTTGGTGCTCCTGCCAGCCACGGGACTTTTGACATGAAAACACTCGTAATAAAGCCTGGAATTATACAGAGAGAGACATGTTCGAGCAATGGTTAAACTGCGTGTGCTGGTTATGGATATGGGAATCTGGGACTTGACAAAATACTCTGTGCGTCAATTCCAAATTGTATCATGTGGCGTCAACGTCAAGTGTAATAGGTTTTTGAGACCCTCCTGTTTCTGGGACGCTGGATAAGGGGTCCAGTACCTTTACCAGTTTACAAGGGGGATGATTCTCATTCAAATATACTGCACAGAATTCTAGGAAGTAGCCAAGTAGTGCTGAGGTCAAAGATGGTGGAGACACTTGTGTGGGAATGGTGACTTAAATCAGCTGATGGAATATTAGCCAATGGTTCCAGCGTGAAGAGTGAAATCAGCTTGAGCTATAAGTGTGACACATGCTGCCGGTGTATTTGCAGCAGATGGAGTGTCTGTAGTTTTCCTGTTATTGCACTGCTGGTGAACAATAATCTGATGAGAATTCTACCTCAACATCCAGCCCAGTGTTTGGGAAAATTATGATTCACTAAATTAAAGGAGGGTTGTCCATCAACAACACTCCATTGATATACTTGGCCTCGCAGTATCAAGCTTCATCACCCAGAGTTAAAATTGTATCGTGTTTGGGAAAATTATGATTCACTAAATTAAAGGAGGGTTGTCCTTATTCTTGAAATGAATTGGGATTCTTGATTATGTCTCTGAGGTCAGAATGGCAGCATTTAACACATTTAATTCAACCAAGGCATCAGCACCCTGATTCTGAGTCTGGCATTGATTCACTGAATCTTTGAAAGGAAACATTTCTCAAGAGGATTTGGATTTCATAGCAGGTCATTGCTGAGATCTGCATCAGCTGGATAACGTTTGACCAGCCAGAGGTTCTGATGGCTGAATTGTACAATCCTCTCCTGAGGCTTCAGCAATCACAGGAATGGAGAGGAGAATTGGAAAAGCCGTGTCCACATTTCCCCTCACATCCCGCATGGCTCAGACACTCAGATGGAGCTCTTGCTGTGGGATCTGGTGATTGAAATGAGGTCACATTTGCCAAGGATGGAAGGAAACGGCCAGCCTCGTAAAACCAGCAGGCATGAATGGAAGGGGCTGAGAAAGTGAGCAGGAACATTGTGGGACATGGGAAAAGTGTTTCAAGAAGTTCATGGACATCAGGAGGTCAGGAAAGTGCGTGACGTAACTCGCTCAGGAGCCGAGACTCACACTCTTATTTTCCCAGCATTTCCCAGCACAACTGGATAGCAGGGCGGCACGGTAGCACAGTGGTTAGCACTGCTGCTTCACAGCTCCAAGGACCTGGGTTCGATTCCCGGCTTGGGTCACTGTCTGTGTGTGAGTTTGCACATTCTCCTCGTGTCTGCATGGGTTTCCTCCGGGTGCTCCGGTTTCCTCCCACAGTCCAAAGATGTGTGGGTTAGTTTGATTGACCACGCTAAAATTGCCCTTAGTGTCCTGAGAAGCGTAGTTTAGAGGGATTAGTGGGTAAATGTGTAGGGATATGGGGGTAGGGCCTGGGTGGGATTGTGGTCGGTGCAGATTCGATGGGCCGAATGGGCTCTTTCTGTGCTGTAGGGTTTCTATGGTTCTATGAACTCCACAAAACAACACCCCTTACATTCATTCCTGTCTCTCCAGACACTTCCTCACATCCTCATCTGAAAAGCCAAGTGCTCACCCAGCCACATCATTGTGTCATCACAGCCATGTCTCACTCTCACCCTGCACTAACACTGACTTTGTTTTCACTCCACTCAATGCATTTCTCACTCTCACAATTCTCTATTCCCATCCCTTTCAGTTTGACTAACAAGTTCTACTACTTCACATATTTATCTAACTTTCCTGTAAAATTTGCAATGTTCTCATCCCTCAACCATTCCCAGTGACACAGCATTTAGATAGAGGTCGGTGGGAAGGTAGCTACAGACCGTCAATTATAAATAAATTAAAGGATGTAGAGCTGCACTGAGAAAAAAGACTGGGACACAGAGGATGATGCCGTGAGGAGAATTTCAATTGTCCTCCATTCCTCCTTAGCTTTTTACAGACAATGATTGGTCTTGGGTTGGGATTCGATCTCTCTTGTAATTAATCCACTTGCCTTTGATACTTCATTTCTCATGATTTCACTCTGTGGCAGTTTGGTCAAAACCCCATTTCTGCACATTCACCCTGACACGAACCATGTACCTGTAGCAGAAGAAGCAATTAGACACAGAAAATACTGGACAGTAACAAGTATAACAACAGGTATTTTATAGCTTCCCTCAAATAGTAAAACCATTCACCCCATAAATACTGAAGATTCTGAGTGTAAAACTGACTGGTTTGTTACATTTCTTGTAATTTTACTGGTGTCAGCTCAGCACGAAAAGCAGAAGATTCCATAAGTTCTGGAGTTGAACAACTTACAACTTCTTCAAACTATTTCCCAGTTTCTGCCTCCAAAACTTTTCGTGCTAAGTGTCTGAATGAAGAATTTCTTCAACTCTCCACACTTCCTTTCTCACGTCTGAGTGCTCGGTGTTGGTGGAATATCTTAGCAGCTGAATGTTGATGTGTTCACTCTGCCCTTATTTAGTCATTCCTTCCATCCCGACACTACACTCAATATCAATCAGTCGCCTCAAGAGGAAGGTTCTCAACTACCTGTAAAAATAAACATTTTACAGCACCAACCTTGTGAGTGCCAGCTGGCTACCAATGTTCCATTGTTCAAGCTCCCGTCGCAAAACAAAGATGTTCAGACCTTCTGCACATCCGCTTTCACTCCTAAAGGGATCAACCAGAGAGTAAGGGTCAGTGCAGTTCCATTTCTGTCACTGGAACGGGGTGTGAAATCTCCTGTCTCTAATTTATCCAGTTTACAAACCCAATGAAATGTGTGATCTCACTGTGATACCACAGTTTCCCTCATCCAGTTAAAGGGCCTCATCCTGATGCGGGTCTTGGGGAAACATCCCTGGGTTTCACTTTGGCCGTCATGATTGAAGGAGCTAGAATGTAAAAACAAATTCAGCGAATAAGAGGAGGGACTGGCCTTAATGAGAATATCAGCCTTCTCCCTGCCACATTCCCCGAGTGAAGGATGAACCCAATGTTCCAACATCCTGTTGAGTTTGTAGAGCTGAATGCTCCAGATCATCAATAATGCCGGAGACATTGATCAGGACCCACTGAGGCTGGGCTTTAATCATTGGCTGGGGAATTGATTGCTGCCAATGGGAAGGTTTACATGGAGCCGATTCCAATTCAGACTGCACTATACATGTTGTTTAGATCCAGACTTTTCAATAAGTCGCTGCCCAAGAGAAGGACAATAGTTGATGAACCGCTTCTGTTCAGATTTATTGTGTACAAGTGGAGGGGAGAGTGGAGAAGGTGATAAATGCCTTCCTGAACCTTTAGTGTGAGGCACAGTAAAGGAAGGTACTACTGCCCACACTTCAGACTGACGCCAGTAATACAGCTGCAAACATTCACACAGCACGGAGTGAGCACCAAATTCAAGGACAGGTAGCAGCCAGTCAGTGAGAGACATACCTGAGAGCTGGGCTGTGTGACCATCTTTACCCAAGTTCCAGGACCCAGACTATCTATGAGCAACAATATTGAAGATTTATTAGCAACCGCAACTTCAGCTGTTCCATCCTACTCTGCATCAATATTACTGGCTCTGTTATAATCATCACATTGCTCATTATCATGTTCACACATTACATTACAAGGTAATGATATTGAGACAAACCAATCACTTCTTACCCGCCCACCTTCACTCTGAGATCGATCAGGCCGTTAGTAAGAGTCTGTGAGTTCCACTGGAACTGGTTGTGCTGCTGAACCGACTCTGATGTTTAATCTCAAGGTGATGCTCAGTGTGAGAGCGAGGCTTGCTCTGTAATATCATGAAATATCAACCAATCAAGGGCCTTGGCTTGATGGACAAACACCCTTGGGTTTCATTTGGGTCACAATCAGAGTGAGAAGATTATCCGATATATTCTGTCTGACAGTCTGTGCAATGTTTGGAACTCTCTTCCCCAGAAAGTGGTGGAGGACAGGGTCAATGAACATTTTGAAGACAGAAGTAGATAGATTCCTGACTAACAAGGGAGTCAATGGTTCTCAGAGGTCGGCAGAGCTAAGACACATTCAGATCAGCTGTGATCTTACTGAATGGCGGCGGAACAGGCTCGAGCGCTCGAATGGGCCACTTCTACTCCTAATTCATATGTTGGTATCAGCTAAAATAAAACCTTTCCATATGGACACAACCCAGTGGACATGGCAGGTAGAGCAATGGTGATGGGATTGATGGCCTTCTCCATGTCCTCCTACTGGGTAAACCATGTTTAAAATTGCTTCGATATCCTTTGATTCAGTGTTTGTGGTTTCTGGGATATGGAGCACTGTAGGGCAGAATACTCGGGATAATCAGTGGTGCCAGCGAACATTGGTCATGATCCATTGGTGCTGGCTTGGTACCAGGGGCAGAGGAGCCAATCAGTGCTGTTGGGAGAAGCTGAACCAAAATCTTGCTGGAATATATGTGTTGTTGTAGCCGAGGATTCACAACGAGTTCAACCGAGAGAAAGGCTGTGGAAGATGAATCATTTTCATTGAGCTCCATTGTGTAGATTCAGTGAGCAGGGGACAGGTATCCAGCTGGAACTTTACAGTGAATCGAGCAAACATTGAACATCTCTGCCAAGCTCTAGAAATCTCCCAGCCAATCCTATAGGAGATGAATCCAATACAGAACAAGGCAACAAAACACAACTATTTCATCTTGCAGCCGTTTAACTGAATTTGTTGGGTCAATAAGAAAATTAAAATTAAAATACAACTATACCTTTCTGGCTACCTTCTCGAAGCTTCTGAAGATTCGGTCTATCATGTACTTTGGTCTGATTTGTTTCACAGCATTTTTGATGGGTTTCAATGGGTGTTCATGTGTTTTAATTGTGGACCCTTTGTGTTTGTGTGCTGTGCGCCAAAATGTCTAGTTTCAGCCATATATAGGCATCAAGTATTTTGTTTGACTGAAACACGTCTGCCCCATGTATCTAGTGGTGATTTGTTTGTCGGGAAATGTATAACTGCCCTTTTACACTTGATAATGTGTCCTGGTGCATCTCTGGTTTCTAATTGTCTGATCTTGAATTTTGTAAAAAACCTGCCTCTCGGCAGACTTGCCTCTGTGCATTTGGACTGAGGTAATCGCAGCTTACCGAGGTCAGTGAGCCTCACATCTGTGGTGGGTAAGTTGTTGGAAAGCATTTTGAGAGACAGGACCTACAGGCATTTAGAGACGCAAGGACTGATTAGGGACAGTCAGCATGGCTTTGTGAGTGGAAAATCATGTCTCACAAATTTGATTCAGTTTTTTTGAATGGGTAACCAAGAAGGTAGATGATGGCAGTGCAGTTGATGTTGTCTGCATGGATTTTAGCAAGGCCTTTGAAAAGGTACCGCATGGTCGGTTGTTGCATAAGGTTAAATCTCACGGGATCCAGGGTGAGGTGTCTCAATGGATATAACATTGGCTTGATGACAGAAGCCAGAGGGTGATTGTCGAGGGTTGTTTTTCAAACTGGAGGCCTGTGACCAGCGGTGTGCCTCTCAGATCAGTGCTGGGTCCACTGTTATTTGTCATTTATATTATTGATTTGGATGAGAATATAGGAGGCATGGTTAGTAAGTTTGTAGATGATACCAAGATTGGTGGCATATTGGACAGTGAAGAAAGTTATCTCCGATTGCAACAGGATTTTGATCAATTGGGCTGACGAATAGCAGATGGATTTGAATTTAGATCAATGCGAGGTGATGCATTTTGGTAGATTGAACCAGGGCAGGACTTGCTCAGTTAATGGTAGGGCACTGGGGAGAGTTACAGAACAAAGAGATCTCGGGGTACATGTTCATAGCTCCTTGGAAGTGGAGTCACAGGTGGACAGAGTGGTGAAGAAGGCATTCGGCATGCTTGGTTTCATTGGTCAGAACATTGAATAAAGGATTTGGGACGTCTTGTTGAAGTTGTACAAGACATTGACAAGGCCACACTTGGAATACTGTGTACACTTCTGGTCACCCTATTGTAGAAAGAATATTATTAAACAAGAAAGACTGCAGGAAAGATTTACGAGGATGCGACCCGGACTTGATGGTTTGAGTTATAAGGAGAGGCTGGATAGACTGGGACTTTTTTCTCGGGAGCGTAGAAGGCTGAGGGGTGATGAGGGGCACAGATTAGCTTGATAGTCAATATATTTTTCCAAAGTTGATGGGTGGCGGGGGGGGGGGGGGGGGGGGGGGACGCGGAGAGGGGGGGGGGGGGAGGGGGGGTGGTCTAAAACTAGAGGGCACAGGTTCAGGGTGAGAGGC